>NC_057716.1:37747316-37792478 GCF_004010195.1 Chiloscyllium plagiosum
CGGACTCAGCACCGCCTTCTTGACCTGCAATCTTCTTCCCGACCTCTCCGCCCCCACCCCTTCTCCGGCCTATCACCCTCACCTTAACCTCCTTTCACCTATCGCATTCCCAATGCCCCTCCCCAAGTCTCTCCTCCCTACCTTTTATCTTAGCCTGCTTGGCACACCCTCCTCATTCCTGAAGAAGGGCTTATGCCCGAAACGTCGATTCTCCTGCTCCTTGGATGCTGCCTGACTTGCTGCGCTTTTCCAGCAACACATTTTTCAGCCCTTACCTACTTTTCCTCCACGATCCTTGATTCCCTTACTGATTAAAAATATGTTAGCTCAGACTTGAATGTAATTAACAGAGCCTCGACAGCTCTTCATGGTGAAGAATTCCATAAATTTACTATCCTCTAAGAGAAGAAATTCCTCCTCATCTCAGTCCTAACTGGTGACCCTTTACTTTGAGATTATGTCCTCTGGTCCCACACTCTTCCACTATCTACCCTGTCCATGCCCTAAGAATCTTGTATGTTTCAATCATGTCAACTATCATTCTTCTAAACTTAATTAAGTACAAATCCAACCTACTCAAGCGTTTCTCACAAGAAAGTCCCTTCAAACCTGAAATTGACCTAGCGACCTTTTTCTGGATTGCCTCCAATGCCAATAAATCTTCCCTTGGATAAAGGGATCAAAACTGTTCACAGTATTTGAGATGTGGTCTAATTTATACCTTGGATAGTTTTATCAAAACTTCTTTACATGACCCTATGACTCTGAAAGATAAAAACATTTTTAAAAACTCTTTTTGTGGTTGAAAAGTAATCAATATTGAAGAAAAAAAAGCATATTATAATTTATGCAGCATAAAATCTAGAAGGGGTTATCAAACATAGGTGTTAGATGGTGGGATTTTGCTCACCCCCCTGTCCTTTCAGCATGTCAATCTGAAGTGGTGGGAGTAATAGATGGAAAGTCTTTGAGCAAGTATCCCTTACTTACCTCCAACAATATAGCTGTAAAATCTGTCAAGAAGCTTCATTTTTGACCAGAGACCTGATCTACAGGCCTGTTAGCCTTACACCATAGAGATGTACAGCACGGAAACAGACCTTTCGGTCCTACTTGTCTATGTCGACCAGATATCCTTATTAATGCTGTAATTAATTAGCATTACGCCCATATTCCTCTAAACCCTGCCTATCCATATACTCATCCAGATGCCTTTTAAATGCTGTAATTGTACCAGCCTCCACCATTTCCTCTGGCAACTCATTCCATACAGCACCACCCTCCGTGTGAAAACGTTGCCCCTTGGTCCTCTTTAAATTTTTTCCCCTCTCATCTTAAACCTACTTCTCTAGTTTTAGACTCCCCCACCCTGGGGAATAGGTCTTGACTATTCACCCTATCCATGCCTCTCATGATTTTATAAACCTCTATAAGGTCACCGCTCCAGGGAAAACAATCTCAGCCTATTCAGCCTCTCCATATAGTTCAAACTCTCCAACCCCACCAGCATCCTTTTAAGTCTTTTCTGAACCCTTTCAAGTTTCACAGCATCCTTCCCACAATAAAAGGAAAAGTGCTGGAACCTATTAATTTAAAAAAAAATATATATTCACTCATGGACTATGGGATCCCAGCACTTATTATCTAGCCCTAGTTGCCTTTGGAAAGGTGATGGTGAATGACCCTCTTAAGCTGCTGTAGGTATGTAGCTTTTAAAAAGGCTGGGATAAAAATAATCAGCTTGTTGAAAATGATCTGGTTGTGAATTGTCAGTGTGGATTTGTGAATTGGAAATCATGTTTCATGAACTTGTTATAGTTTTTTGAAAATGTTACAAAGAAATGTTTGGGCGGCACGGTGGCACAGTGGTTAGCACTGCTGCCTCACAGCGCCAGAGACCCGGGTTCAATTCCCGCCTCAGGCGACTGACTGTGTGGAGTTTGCACGTTCTCCCCATGTCTGTGTGGGTTTCCTCCGGGTGCTCCGGTTTCCTCCCACAATCCAAAAATGTGCAGGTCAGGTGAATTGGCCATGCTAAATTGCCAGTAGTGTTAGGTATAAGGGTAAATGTAGGGGTATGGGTGGGTTGCGCTTCGGCGGGTCGGTGTGGACTTGTTGGGCCGAAGGGCCTGTTTCCACACTGTAAGTAATCTAATCTAATCTAAAAAATTGATAAAGAAAGAAAGAACATAGTAACTTAGATATTCAAATTGCTTGTTTATAAAGTGGCCCACAGGAAGCTGCTTAGAAAAATTAAAGCAAATGGTATAAGAGGTAATGTAGTAGCATAGCTTCATGATTGGCTAGAGTAGGAATAAATGAATCATTCTCATGTTGGCAGTCTCGGACTAGCGGGGTACCGCAACAATGAGTGCTGTGGTCAGTTTGCTCGTTCTCCCTGTAGTCTGCATCCTCAAGCACACCAACAGCAACAATCTATTGGACAAAAGGAACGGACAGAGGTTTCTCCAAATCTAAATTCCAATACCTGCCTCACCTATAATCACATTAGCCTGTTCCCTGACTGCATACCAGATTTGCCATAATTAGCATAGGGGCTGTGACTGCCTTCTGAATTAGTGTCCAGATACCTTTCCCCATTCTTGATGAGTGTGCCAAAGTTCCCTGAGTAGTCACCATGCATTGATCACATTGGTGTTCACCTTTCCACATCCTACAGCTACAACACAATACCTGCCCAGATATCTTTATTCTATTTACCCAGTTACTTTGGATATTAAATGTTTTAAATTTGCATTTCTTAACCAGACTTGTTCATCTGTAATAACCTGTCCTGACTTAAACCATTTGGTTAATCCAAAGAGACATTGAAGTAACACCCACCAGTCACTTACCTGTTTTCCTATGATCACACACTTTGTCTCCAAAAGGTTGAACCAGGACGAAAGGGCTATCTGCTCCCTTTCTCACAAAAGTCTGCTCTTTACTTTATGAAGCTACTGTCCTCATTATCTCTCAGTCTTTTCAAAAGTAGAGTGTCCTATACTCTCTCATAGGTTTTAAAGCACAAAAGTATAGACACAAATTCAAATCACATAACTGTCAAATAAGTGAAATGAATTATCACTGAATTGGCCATTGAAAGATGCTCATTTGGCAAATAGGCAAGCAGAAGATTTTGGGCTCAGGGATATTATTGGGATGCAGCATGTAGGAGTTTAATTGCTTCAGGCTATTTCTGGCTGTAAGGACTGTTCTACTACCTCCCTTCAAAAATAACAAGTGTTCATCAGCATTCTATGTCAATCATATAAAAAAAATGAACATCAGATACTAACGATGTATTCTTGGGCTAGATCTGGTTCAAAAGTTCTATTTCCAGGTGAGTCTCTGAAAATCGAAACTCTAATATTCAAACTAATGAAGTAATTTTAATTTTAACGAATAATTTAAGTAGGCCATAATTAATTAAGTGCCATGTTCAATTTTCATTCCTTCAAACGTCAGCAGTAGATAATATTGAGGTGGACATCTAATATGTGGCTAATCCAATCATGCCCATTTAAAAAAAATCCAATATTAAAATTGTACCTCATGAATTTATATTATACTGCTGAAGAGAATAATTTACTGCACCAATTTGAAATAAGGTTGTGTTCTTCATAGTTACCCAGCATGTTTTTATGCTATACCATCTTCACTATTCATGTGATGAATACAACAACATCGAATTCCCCCAGAGGTACTATTGTACAAGTTAATAGTCTTTTTGACTAAATACTGTACCTGCATACTAACATGTTGGATTCATGCAACTCAACATCTAAATCCTTCTGCAGTATGCTGCAGTAATTCTCCATTTCAATGGGGAGCTTTGTTTTTGTCACTATGTACGCCAACTTCACAATTTCCCACTATACACTCCATTTACCAGATTTTTTCCCCACTAACTCAATCTATCTGTGTACCTTTGCAAACTCCTTCTGTCTTTTTCACAGCACACATTCCTACCTTTCTTTGTGTCATTTGCAAATTTAACAACCCTTCATCTAAGTCACTGATGGAAATTGCAAAATGTTGAGGCCAGACAGCAATCCCTACAGAATACCACTCATTATATTCTGTGAATCAGACAAAGACCTATTTATGCATACTTTGGTTTTCGCCATCCAGCTAATCTTCTGTACAGCGTGGAGGCCTGTGACCAGACAAGGATCAGTGCTGGGTCCACTGTTTTTTGTCATTTATTTAAATGATTTGGAGGTGAACATAGGAGATATATTTAGTAAGTTTACAAATGACACCAAAATTGGAAGTGTAATGGAGAGTGAAGAAGATACCTCAGCATACAATGGGACCTTGATCAGATGGGCCATTGGGCTGAGGAGTGTCAGATGGAGGTTAATTTAGATAAATGTGAGGTGCTGCATTTTGGAAAGACAAATCAGGGCAAGACATATACTTAATGGAAAGGTTTTGGGGAGTGTTGCTGAACAAAGAGACCTTGGAGTGTAGGTTTGTAGTTTCTTGAAAGTGAAGGAGTTGCAGGTAGATAGGAAGAAGGCATTTGGTATGTTTTCCTTTATTGGTCAGAACTTTGAGTATAGGAGTTGGGAGTCATGTTGTAGTTGTCCAGGACTTTGGTTAGGCCTCTTTTGGAATTTGTGTGCAATTCTGGTCTCCCTCCCATTGGAAGGGTGTTGTGAAACAAGAAAGGGTTCAGAAAAGATTTACAAAGATGTTGCCAGAGTTGGAGGATTTGAGCTATAGGGAGAGACTGAATAGACTGGGGCTATTTTATCTGGAGCATTGGAGGCTGAGGTTTATAAAATAATGAGGGGCATGGATAGGGTAAATAGACAAGGTCTTTTTTCCCAGGGTGGGGGGAATCCAGAACCCCAGAGGGCATAGGTTTAGGGTGAGGGGGTTAGATTTAAAAAGGATCTATGGGGCAACCTTTTCACACAGAGGGTGGTGCGTGTATGAAATGAGCTCCCAGAGAAAATGGTGGAGGCTGGTACAATTACAACATTTAAAAGGCATCTGAATGCGTTTATCAATCGGAGCGTTTTAGAGGGATATGGGCAAAGTGCTGGCAAATGGGAATAGATTAATTTAGGATATTTGCTCAGCATGGACAAATTGGACAGAAGGGTCTGTTTCTGTGTTGTACATCTCTATGACTCTGTACAAAATCTTGAGTTTTATTTTTAAATGTCCAGCTAAAAACTCCTTTATGATTGATTCCAATAAATTCCTCACAATGGATGTCAAGCTAACTAGCCTAGTGCTTCCTGTTTTCTGTCTCCTTCCCTTCTTTAATGGAAGGTGTAATGTTGCTCCTTTCCATTCTGATGGAACCTTTCCTGAATTTGGGGTATTTTGGAAATTGTCATGAATGTATCAGTTACTTCATTAGCCATCTGTTTTAATCCCAAAGGATGAAGTTCATCTGGAACCTAATACTTATTAGACTGCAGTATCATCCGTTTACATTCTGGCACTTCCTGGAGATTATAAATTCATGATATTCTGGTTTTCCTTCCTCTTCCTGATTTACAGACATTTCTGGAATTGTTTTTGTATCCTCTTTACTGAAGGCAGAAGCAAGCTATCATTTATTTCATCTGCCATTTAATCCCATTCGGAGAGACTACATTTAGTTCCCTCATCAAATTTATTAATATATTAATCTAGTGAATAGTGGGATTGGCATATTTTGATTGACATTAACAGATATCAAATGAAAGTAAAGAACACTAAAAGAAAATAAAATGGGAAGCATGGGAAATAATCAGAATAAAACATCAGTGCAGAGCTATCTGATCATAAATGGTGGAAAATAAATAGCAAGTATGATGAATGATACCCATAGTAAAGGAAAAATGAGGTGGATATAATGAATGAGTATTCCTTGAATTTACTCTAACACCAAGATTATTGTAATAAAGTAAATCAGCTACTGAAATATGTCTCAAGAACATGCAGCTATAAGTCCAAACAATTGATTTTAACCTTATATAATTCACCATTAAGGCAATATTTGGAAATCCATCTGCGGTTTTGTGTGTCTTATTTCCAAATGAGCATTGCAACACTGGAGAGGATCCTGAACAAAATAATGAACAAGGTGATTCGAGCTCTCAGACTACTAAGTCACGAAGATAAGCTAATAAAATTATTCTTGGTCAAATGGAATAGTTATAGGAAAACTGTTTTGAGTCTTTAAACATAGGAGATGCATGGATAATGTGGAAGCAACCAAATTATTTAACGTACTACTAGTCTAGAGGGCATAAATTCCATCTTAAAAATTGATGTGCTTCGAGGAAGTGTAGATGTTAGAATTTTTCTGAATTAATAATTACAGCCAATGACTTTTATTTTGGCTGTGTGGTATAGAGATAGCTAAGTAACATGTTGTTATACCCTATGCAAACATAAATATTTTAACCAATATTAGGAGAAAGAAGTAGGTCAAGGGGAAATAAGGCTCTTAAAATGAGGATGGTGATATTGTAAATGAAAATAAGGAAGTGGGAAACATGTTAACTCATTACTTTGTATTTGTACTTTCAGTAGAGGTAGAAGATTGCGGACTAGACAACTCAAGTAACTGATTTTGAATCAGTTTATTTCATCAGTTAACAGTAATGAAGTGAACAATGGCATTAAAAATGATAAACTCTCATGAACTGATTGTTTTCAACATGGGCATCTAAAGAAAGTCAGTGACAACATTACAAATATCCTAACTATGATCATCCAAAGTTTTCTCAAATCAAGAACCATTTCTTGAGATTGGAAAATTGCATGTCTCTATTTTTAAAAGGTCAGAGATAAAAAGCAAGGTAGTATAGATGAATTGCTCTAACATCTGTTGGTGGAGTAGCAGACAGTGAAGGGGACTGTCAGAGAATACAGCAGAATATAGATAGATTGGAGAGTTGGGCAGAGAAATGGCAGATGGAGTCCAATCCGGGCAAATGTGGGTTGACGCATTTTGGACGATCTAATTCAAGAGTGAACTTTATGGTAAATGGAAAAGCCCTGGGGAAAATTGATGTACAGAGAGATCTGGGTGCTCAGGTCCATTGTACATTGAAGGTGGCAACACAGGTCGATAGAGTTGTCAAGAAAGCATATGGCATGCTTTCCTTCATCAGATGGGGCATTGAGTACAAGAATTAGCAAGTCATGTTACAGTTGTATAGGGCTTTGGTTTGGCCACATTTTGAATACTGCACACAGTTCTAGTCACCACATTACTAAAAGGAAATGGATGCTTTGGAGAGGGTGCAGAGGATGTTCACCTGGATGTTGCCCGGTATGGAAGTCGCTAACTATGAAGAGATTAGGATTTGGATTAGGATTATTTTCATTGGAAAGGTGGTGGTTGAGGAGGGCCCTGATTGAGGTGGACAGGATCATGAGAAGTATAGAAAGGGTGGATAGCAAGAAGCTTTTTCTCCAGAGTGGGGGACTCAATTACTAGGGGTCATAAGTTCAAGGTGAGAGGGGAAAAGTTTAAGGGAGATATGCATAGAAAGTACTTGAAACAGAGGGTGGTGGGTGCCTGGAATGCTTTGCCAGTGGAGGTGATAGAGGCGGGCATGATAGTGTCACTTAGGATGTATCCAGACAGATACATGCATGGGCAGAAAGCAGTGGGATACAGATTCCTAGAAAATAGGTGACAGGTTTAGATAGAGCATCTGGATTGGCGCAGGCTTGGAGTGCTGAAGGGTCTGTTCCTGTGCTGCAATTTTCTTTGTTCTTTGTTGTCTGTAGTTAAAGTTAAAAATTACACAACACAGTCCAACAGATTTATTTGGAAGTACTAGCTTTCAGAGCAGTGTTCCTTCATCGGGTTGTTAGTGGAGTAGGATCATAGGACACAGAATTTATAGCAAAAGAACATAGTGTCGTACAACTCTTGCAATATATTGAACAAACCTAGACTTATCAGCAGTCTAAGTTTGTTCAATATATGGCATCAGTTGTATGACACTGTGATCTTTTGTTATAAATTCTGAGTCCTATGATCCTACTCCACTAACAACCTGATGAAGGAGCAGCATTCTGAAAGTTAGTATTTCCAAGTAAACCTGTTGGACTATAATCTGGTGTTGTGTGGTTTTTAACTTTGTCCATCCCAGTCCAATACTGGCACCTCCACATCATGTCTATAATTAAAGATAACTGAATACCTTGAAATTTTATATTGCTCAGAGAAATATCTGACAGAACTAATTGAATTTTCTAATTAATGTGAACATCGGAATGCTTAAGGATTTTATTTAATGGACTTTCAGAAGGCATTTATAAAATCCCTCATAAAATAAGGAAATAAATGACATGTTCATTCATTACTGTGTATTTGTAGTTGCAGTAGAGGTAGAAGACTTCCAGCTAGACAACCTAATTAAACTAATTTTTAATCAGAGATGGTGTTGACCTATTTGTAAGCTGGATGAGGGGGGGGGGGGGGGGGGGTGGTGGTGGGGTGGTAGAGAGTAGTGTTGTTAGACAGGTACTCTAATTGAAGGAATGACTACAGTTTTCCCACAAGAATCTGTTTTGATGTAATATTTCCAGGTCAGGATGGAGAGTGGCTTGACGGGGAACTTGCAGGTGCCTGTGTTCCTATGTATCTGCAGCTCTTGTCTTCCTAGATTGAAGTGGTCATGGGTTTGGAAAGTGTTGTCTAGGATCTTTGGTGAATTTCTGCAGTACATTTTCTAGATAGTACGCATTGCTGTTTCTGCCCATCAGTGGTGGAGGGAATGGATGCTTTTGGGTGTGGTGCCAAGCAAGTGGGCTGCTTTGTCCTGGATGGTGTCAAGCTTCTTGAGTGTTGTTGGTGCTGCGCTCATCCAGGCAAATGGGGAGTATTCCATCACACTCCTGGCATGTGCCTTGTTGATGGTGTACAGCCTTTGGGGAGTCAGGAGGTGAGTTACTCACTGCAGTATTCCTAGCCCCTGACCTGATCTTGTAGCCATTGTGTTTATGTGGCGAGTCCAGTTGAGTTTCTAGTCAATGGTAACCCCCAGGATGGTGATAGTGGGGGACTCAATGATGGTAACACCATTGAATGACAAGGGCAGAGGTTATATTATCTCTTATTGGTGATGGTCATAGCCTGGCTTTTGTGTGGCACGAATGTTACTTGCCATAAATTGTTAAGGGATATGGGAAAAAGTTGGCTTTATGAGTTTTGGTCACAGATCAATAATGATTGTATTGAAATGTGCAGCAGACTTGAGGGTCTAGTGGCCTGCTGCTATTCTTATTTCTTTAGAAACCAGTTAGCAATGAAAGGAATGAAAAGTCATTGTGACAGGGGTAGTTGAATAAATGACTTAAAGAATAACATATTCCAAGTAATTCTCTGGCAGTGACTGCATATGCTATCAATTACTACTAACTTTGTATATTCCAGTTCATTACATTTAGTTAGGTATCAGCAGTACTTTGAGAATCAGCTGGAGTCCAGTGAAAATTGTTCATATATCCCAGTTTAATAAGTATTAACATTTTTTGTAGATTAGATTACTTACAGTGTGGAAACAGGCCCTTCGGCCCAACAAGTCCACACTGACCCACCGAAGTGCAACCCACCCAGACCCATTCCCCTACATTTACCCCTTCACCTAACACTATGGGCAATTTAGCATGGCCAATTCACCTGACCTGCACATTTTTGGACTGTGGGAGGAAACCCACACAGACACTGGGAGAATGTGCAAACTCCACAGTCAGTCGCCTGAGGTGGGAATTGAACCCGGGTTTCTGGCACTGTGAGGCAGCAGTGCTAACCACTGTGCCACTGTGCCGCCCACAATCACAGGCACACATGACGTATCATGCCTCCTTAGTAAAAGGAAGAAAATCTTGACAAAACAAGCAGAAACATTGCTCCAACTGCAAATACACATGGATATTATAAATAGAGTCATAGAGATGTACAGCATGGAAACAGACCCTTTGGTCCAACCAGTCCATGCCAACCAGATATCCCAACCCAATCTAGTCCCTGCTAGCACCCAGCCCATATCCCTCCAAAACCTTCCTATTCATATACCCATCCAAATGCCTCTTATACGTTGCAATTGTACCAACCTCCACCACATCCTCTGGCAGCTCATTCCATACACGTACCACCCTCTGCGTGAAAAGGTTGCCCCTGAGGTCTCTTTTATATCTTTCCCCTCTCACCCTAAACCTATGCCCTCTAGTTCTGGACTCCCCGACCCCAGGGAAAAGACTTTGCCTATTTATCCTATCCATGCCCCTCATAATTTTATAAACCTCTATAAGATCACCCCTCAGCCTCCGACACTCCAGGGAAAACAGCCCCAGCCTGTTCAGCGTCTCCCTGTAGCTCATACTAAATAAAAGCAGTAAATGCTGTAAATACTCAACAGGAGAGAGAAGAAGAGTTAATATGTTTCAGCTCTGTGATCTTCTGTCACCTGCAGCTTCAGGCTCAAAGATTGTCACATAAGGGAGAAATGGGAGAGAGAAATTGTGCGGATGCCCTCATCATTGACCCCTTTAGTAGCTGAAGCAGAGGTACAATTTCAAATGTACCACTTCCGGTGATGTCTAGCACTGCATCAAACATCCAGCCCATTTGTTCTCCTTCAATTATTTCCTGCTGTTATGTTTTACCTTGTCCTGCCAGAAAGAGAGAAATGTGGCAATGGGCATCATGTCATATGAATGCTTAGGTGATGTGGCTGAAATGTTGAAATAGCTACCACTATGTTTGAGCCATGAATCATGAGTGAAGCCTGACAACAGTGCTGGGTGTGAGTGCAAAATCAAATAAATGAATTTTAGGGATGCATACTTATTTGCAGATATTGCTGGTCATTGAAGCAGAAAATAGGGACAGGAATAGGCCATTCGGCCCTTCAAGCCTGTTTTGTAATTCAATATAATCATGGCTGATCATCTGACTTAGCATCCTGTTCTCACATTCTCCCCATATCCTTTGATCCCTTTAGCCCTAAGAACTATGTCCATCTCCTTCTTGAAAACAAAATCAAGACTTGACAGGGAATATTGTCAATAATGAATGTTGGTTGTCAGAGTTTGTAGAATTGAGAAGCAGTTGTAAATATGCCATTTGAAGATAAATTCACATGCCTTGACAACTTGTGTCAAATTGTTTCACTTCTACCTGCACCACATCCAGGTGCAGTACTCCTGGCAATAACCTTCCCGGCTACTTGTCCCCACTGCTACCTCAACATATATCTGGAGCAAAACCTGCTGTGCGCTGTAGATATAAATGTTATTCCTTCTTTCCAACTTTTCCACCACAGTCCCAGTTTGTTGCCTGAAAACCTTGTTGTTTGGTATGTTCAGCCAATACATGCAATGTGATAACCCAGACTAGCATTGGGAAACAAGACTGTCATTACTTGCAATCACAATGCATCATCTTTTTAAAAGATAAAAGCTAACATTTTAACCTGAAGCTATTAAGCATTATGCTAAGTTGTGCATTCAGTGACAGTATGGATAGCGCCAGCTGCAGAAGAAATAATTAAAAAGAGCAGTCAGTATGAATTTAACTAAATACAACAATCCTTATATGTATTTTTAGTCGTCATTCAACTTCTTCCTCATAGTCTCAGGCTCAGTGGCATAATTCAGTTTTTCTTTAAAGTAATTTGGCTTTAGCATAGGATTTTGGAACTGAGAAGGAATCTTGAGTCACCATTATACCCTCCGTCTGTTCAATAAGGAGTTCTGACAGTGCTTCACACTTTGTGAAAAGTTAGGGTTTAAAAATATAAACAAATTCTGTTAAGTAAAGCATGAGGTCTTTCTTTATTGTAAACTGAACTAGAAAAACTTTTAACTTTTTCATCATTCTAGTGTGGATATTCTACTGGGTTTACTGTTTTGCCTATTAACAACAGACCTGCTAGGTAAAGCAAATTAGATGTGGCTACATTGTTCATCAAATACATGCACCATGAATTATTTTTCAATGAAATATTTTAGTTTCTGTACTGATCAACAGCTCAACAAATACAAGAAAAAATGAGATTGGACGTGCTGTCACTGGCTAAAAATTGCAATGGGAAGTTACTATGGGAAATGCAATTACTTTTCTTGCTATGACTGTAGTAGGCAGGAACTGAATTCACCTTATGGCAATAAATTTGTTTTGTTGTAATGGATTAAAGGTAAATAATTTCAATACACTGTAAAGCCTCCTGATATCAATAATTGGCAAGATTGTTACGGTAGCGGATGGCTATTGCTGGTGTTTTGCCTCTTGATCTTTTTCATACTGCAGTTTCTGTGTGCTATTACAGTATGTTAGCTCATCCATTTGGATAAAAATGACCAGAGATTAATTCTATTTCTTTTAATTACTCCTTTGAAGTGCTACATTTTCTATAATGCAATGGTAGCTTGGCAAACATTAGTTCATGTTTAGTTTCATTTTCTCATTTTACTAACAAATCTTTTAGTTGTAACTTTTTTATGTCCAATGGTCTAATTTTAAAAACCCTATGACATCCATAGGCTGGGTAGATTTGTCATAGAATAAAAAAATGATATTGTGTTTGCTATCCAGATATGATCTAGTTGCAGGTTGTCACTATATGGTTTGTGGTATCTACCATTGAATTTGGCTCTAAAGGTGTGTATGTGTCAATCAACCTAACTGATTTATTTTGAGGAAATAGCTAAAGTAGCAGATAGGGTTATGTCTATTAATACAGTCTCCATGGACTTCTAGAAGACATTTGATGAGGTTTCACACAAGAGAGTGTTAGCTAAAATTAAATCTTATGAAATTGAAGACAAATTATTGACTTAGCTAAGAGATTGATTCACCATTAAAAGAGTGAGAGTACAGAGATATGCTCAAATCGAAGCACAATGACCAATGGTGTCCCACAAGTATTTGTTTCGACACATTCACCACAGTTATTAATGAAAAGCAGAAAATATTAGAGAGCCATATATCCTAGATCTCTGATTATTTAAAGATTAGAGAATTAGTAAATATTGTACGGGGCATATAAAATTACAAAGAACCATTGACCCAAATCTTCCTGTCTCTGGGAAGTTGGAGTCCAGATGTACACCTCAGAAGTCCCAATGCACTAACTACATGGGGATTGCAGGGAAATTTGAATTCCTGATAATCAATTACCCAGTGTCTGGAACACTGAAAAGGTCTTTAATTCTGAACTAAAATCAGAGACTTTGGAGGGCTTCATCTATTTAGATAGCTGGTGGGCAATGTTAGATAGTTAAAATCTGGTCTAACTCCTGGATAACTATATTACTGACACTGACAGTGAACCTCCCGATCCGTTCACAAATACCAACTCCACCCAGTACCTATCACAACCCAATACTTTACATTCCCCCTCCTAAATACCTGACTCATCACTCCTCCCCCACATTCTCACCCCTCATGAGACTTGATACCCATTGATCTGAGGTCATCACCCCAGCCCCATTCTATTCTTCACCTACATATTTGTCACCGTACTCCTCAATCACCTGCCACTCCACAGCTCAAATGTATACCTGCCACCTTACTCCCTCTCAGTAGTTTGTAAAATAGGCTTTGGGATCTTTCAATTTTGTTTATTCACTGCAATACTGCAGTAAGGACTGCAAAAATGGGTGTGTAGCTTCTGCAAAGACTTACCCTGATGCTTTCTATTTAGTTTACTGCGATGATTGAGTTAGGATAGATCCATTATCCGATGTCAAACTTTAAAAAAGCCTTGGGGAAGGTAAATGGGCAATGTTTTGTCTGATCTGGAGCAGAAGTATGAATTCTGACCCAGATCGGAAGATTTGGCCCAGTTTTAGATTACATCAATTGGCAGAATTAAGGCATTGAATTTCATAACAGTTAAGTGGAATAGAATAGAAATTTATTGGTCATGTGTACTTTTACATGAAAAATACAGTGAAAAGTTTTGTATATCGCCCCATCCCAGCACTGACATCAATGACAGAAGTCATACCGAATAATAATAAACAAGTAAGGTTAAGTCAAGGTTTATCACAGTTCAGTTAATGGCTCCTGCACCTGGGGATGTGGTGGTTGTAACGAGGTCAGCCTTGAGGTGGACATTATGGACTATGAGCTCCCTGACTGAGGCTGTCAATCTGGTCCAATCAGGGAGTCCTGTCTGACAGAGAAAAACAGAAGTGTCAGACATCTTGTTCACTCTGAGAGCTATCTCACGGGGAGATGGATCAATGTCAAGGACTTTCCGCATGTAACCAAAGGGAGAACTGGTGATGAGATACCAGCCTCTGTGGCATTATTTCAGGGGAAAGCCAATTCTGGAGTGATGGGATACCCTGAAGGCTCAGAGCTTAAAAATGTGTTGCTGGAAAAGCACTGCAGGTCAGGCAGCATCAAAGGAGAAGGAGAATCGACGTTTCGGGCATAAGCTCTTCTTCAGGAATGACTTCAGGGCTTATGCCAGAAACGTCGATTCTCCTTCTCCTTCTCCTTTGATGCTGCCTGACCTGCTGCGCTTTTCCAGCAACACACTTTTAAGGTCTGATCTCCAGCATCTGCAGTCCTCACTTTTTCCACCCTGAAGGCTCAGCCAGGATGAGACTGCCATGCCAGCTTGCTGGAATACCAGGCCGGAACCCTCTCTGCCAAAGAAGATCACCACGCTAGGCTGAGACCAAAATTCCTGGATGGGACCGCCTGCCAGGCCCCTGGGATACCTGGATTTGAAGACAAAGAAGACCTCCATAAAGGGACAAGATATCCATACTGGGACAAGGACACCACACTGGGAGACCGCTACACCTGGAGACCGCAGTGCTGGGCTCAGTTTCTTACTTGCCAGGAGATGCCAGGCTGGGGTGGATCCGTATCTGGCTCATTCTGGTTTGGCTGCCTCCGCTGGCAGCCTCCTCCTTTACCCACTATTCTCCTAGGTTAAAAGAAAAAGAAATGATGAAAAATGAAAAAGAGCAAAAGCGAAAAGAAGGAAAAAAGAAAAAAATGCCAAAGGGATTGGATGGGCCCCTGGCTCAACTCCCCATTCTGCCACCATCTTGAAATAGTTTGGCCACTTATATGTGTGTAAAGATAGTTTTTGATGAATAAAGTATATTTTTGCAATATAAAAGGCAATGTTGACAGATTGAGGGACAAGATAATGACCTTCATCTCCATAGTAGCTCTGCGTCATTCATTGTTGACCAAAAATGTATAGTTTTAAAGACTTTTTGTAAAGCTCAGTCCAAAGTGCTTTGCTGGTTCATGAAGAAAGATCACTAAAATGTAACTGCAAAATACAAAACTAATCAAAAAAGCAAATGAGACTTTATCCTTTGTAAGTATAATGTAAAGTGGAAGAAGTTTTGATACAGCTGTACAGAACCCCGCAGAATCTCCTGACTGTGCTGATGGGAAGAATTGGCACCTCAGAAAGGAAATATTAACCTTGGAAGAAAACAAGTGCCGATTCAGAGGAATTTTACCAGGGCTGAGGAGGTATTCCATAAAATAGTTTACATTTCCAAGAATATAAATGTCAACACATGGAGGTTGATTCAGATTTTTAGGATTTGGAAAGGGTAGGATGAGTCTCGGACAAGGTGACACAGTCTTAAATTTAGAGAAGACTGTTCAGGGAAGTAATTAGGATAAATCACCTCCCATAAAGGGTAGTAGAACCAGATGCTGGCTCAATTAATAATTTTAAATCTGAAAGTGATAAAACCTTGCCTGCTATAGATATTTAAGAGATATGGAGATAAGCTGCGTGGTTGGAGTTAGGATACAAATTGAATATAATTTATTTGAATGGAGGAAGATGCTCAAAGGGCTGTATGACCTATTTCTGTACCTACGTTCCTGTTTCCTTGTGATCTGAGTAATGTGTTTTCCCCTGCCTTTGCTAAAGGACGTTTCTCTGCATTGTAATCAGTTTGTGTGCAAATACACAGTTAATTATGTCGTCAAAAGTAATTTATTGCTTGTAAAGTGTCTTGAAGATGTGTAAAATTAATACTTTATTTTCTTCATTCTTCAGCCTTCTCTTAAAAGACACTGTCTGAACTACTTTCTGTGGCAAAATATTCCATGCTCTGAACAGGTTCTGACTTGAACATTTTCTCTTAAGCTCTTCCTTCACTCATCAGGATGTTTATTAATTGATGACACCTCATTACTGACTTCACTATTCAGTCTATCAAATGTTTCTTTATTTTAAGTCCTCTGATAATTCTTTTAGTCTGAATACAAAAGCAAAATGGAACAGATGGATGTGTGGATGATGGAAATCTGAAATTATAAGATAATGAAAGATCATTAACATGAAATGTTAACTCTGATTCTCTCCATTGAAATAAATGCAAAATACTGTGGATGCTAAAAATCTGAAATAATATCAGAAAATGATGGAGATAAGCAGCAGGTCTGGAAGTACCTTTGGAGACAGAAACAGAAACAGAGGAAGTGTTTCAAATCTAAAGATTCTTTCTTGAAACTGTAGGGTTCTGGTTTGCAATCAGTTATCTTCTGATTTTTAAGTGGTCCGAATCATCCCCAGATCCGTGTTTCTAGACATTGAACTTCTTCAGGGAGAGTGAAGTGAAAAAGGCAGTAACAGGTGTTTCAGGGCAAAAGATAACATACAAAGATCAAAATTAGTGTAATACAAGAAATAGAGATGAATGCAATAGACAGGGAAGTTGACACAATCAACAAAACAGAAGACAGTAATGCTATTGCATACACTGTTAGCTAGATTAAACACTATTTGAACATAAAAACAACTGCCTTCAATACAGAAACTTTAATCAGGTTTCTTACCCTTGGGAACCCAATGCACTGTCACCACTTGCCTTCCCCTTCCTGCGAACTAAGTTGCAACTTTGGGGAGCTGGGAGTTTAAGCTCATCATTGAGGAAAATGCGGTTTTGGAGTACACCTGGCTGCTCCTGCTTACCATACCCAGAGCTTGGATAAAGACTTCATGGGCTTTTCAGTTTGGGTTCAGTCTGCTGATGCAGTCAGGATATACTGGGTAAGAGAAAGTGAGGACTGCAGATGCTGGAGATCAGAGTCGAAGAGTGTAGTCCTGGAAAGCACAGCCAGTCAAGCAGCATCCGAGGAGGAAGAGAGTTGATGTTTCGAGTATAAGCTCTTCATCGGGAATGAGGGGTGAGAGATAAATGGGACGGGGTTAGGGCTGCAGGGAAGGTAGCCTGGGAATGCAATAGGTAGATGAAGGTGGGGGAGAAGGTAATAGGTCAGAAAGGAGGGTGGAGCGGATAGATGGGAAAGAAGATGGACAGATAGGACTGTTCAAGAGGGCAGTGCCAAGTTGGAAGGTTGGATCTGGGATAAGGTTGGGGAGGGGAAATGAGAAAACCAGTGAAATCCACATTGTTCCCATCTGGTTGGAGGATCCCAATGCAGAAATTGAGGCATTTTTCCTCCAGGCATTGGGTGGCTAGAGTTTGGTAGTGGAGGAGGGCTAGGACTTGCGTATCCTTAGTGGAGTGGGAGAGGGAATTAAAGTGTTCATCAAGGGGGTTGTTTAGTGCGTGTGTCCCAGAGATGTTAGCATCCTGTCTCTCCAGAGTAGAGGAGACCACATTGGGAGCAATAGGCACAGTAGATGCCATGTGTGGAAATACAGGTAAATCTCTGCCAAATGTGGAAGCATCCTTCAGGGCCTTAGACAGAGGTAAGTGGGTAGATGTGGACGCAGGTTTTGCATATCTTGTGGCAGCAGGGCAAGGTGTGGAGGGTGGATTGATGGAAGGTGGACCTAACAAGGGAGTTGCTGATGGAATGGTCTCTCCGAACTCAGATAGGGGTGGGGAGGGAAATAGATCCCTGGTGGTGGGGTCTATTTGTAGGTGACAGAAATGGCAGAGGATGATGGGATGTTGGTGGGGTGGAAGATGAAGACCAGGGCAGTTATAGAGTCATAAAGATGTACAGTATGGATTCTGACCTTGTTGAGATTGGAGAGGTGGGGTTCAAAGACAGAGGTGGGGAACATGAAGGAGATGTGCTGGAGGCCATTGTCGATCATGTGGGAGGGGAATTTGTGGTCTTTGAAGAAGCAGGCCATCTGGGATGTTCTGTGGTGGAATTGGTCATTCTGGAAGCAGATATGGTGGAGGCAGAGGAATTGTGATTAAGGGATAGCATTTTTACAGGAGGCATGGTGGGAGGAGGTGTGGTCCAGGTATCTATGGGAGTTGAATGGTTTGTAGTAGATATCTGAGTTAAGTCGGTCACCAGAAATGGCGATGTAGAGGTCCGGGAAGGGGAGGGAGGTGTCCAAGATGGCCCAGGTGAACTTGAGGTCAGTGTGGAAGTTGTGTGTGAAGTTGATGAACTGTTCAACCTCCTTGTGGGAGCACACGCACTAAACAAGTCCACTACCCGGTGGCCGAACAATTTAACTCCCCCTCCCATTCCACCAAGGACATGCAAGTTCATGGCCTCCTCCACCGCCAAACCCTAACCACCTGACGCCTGGAGGAAGAACGCCTCACCTTCCGCCTTAGGACCCTCCAACCACACAGGATCAATGTCGATATCACCAGTTTCACCGTTTCCCCTCCCCCCACCTTATCCCAGATCCAACCTTCTAATTCAGTATCACCCTCTTGAACTGTCATACCTGTCCATCTTCCTTCCCACCTATCCACTCCATCCTCCTCTCCGACCTGTTACCTTTACCCCCACCTTCATCTGTCTATTGCAACCTCAGCTACCTTGCCCCCAGCCCCACCTCCCTCCCTTTTATCTCTCAGCCCATTGGGCCGCACCCTCATTCCTGATGAAGAGCTTATGCTCGAAATAATGACTTTCCTGCTCCTCGGATGCTGCCTGACAGGCAGCGCCACACTTTTCAACTCCTGTATCAAGTCAGAACTTGGCTTTTTACCTTTCTACTGGTTGTGTGGGGACGGTTTTCACCTCAGGGTGTGTCTGACACCTTGTGGTGTCGGTTGGGTCCATTGGTTTTTGAAGTTTGTTGGTTCTTGGATCTGCTGCTGTCAGAAAATAGCTGCTGGAATTAGTTGTTGGAATTTCTCCTTCAGGTGAGGTGGGGGCTGACAATTATACTGATTGTGGGTCCCTTTGCACCAAATCTGTGTTGTCCATTGTGTTTCTGGTGCTTCTTCTGAGGTCACTTGGTTTTCTGATCATTAAGAATGGGTTTGGTTTGGTTTGAAGTGGAATGCCTGGTATCTCTGTGAATGGATTTCAATTGAAACTGAATGCTTGTTATTTCTGCAGCCTCCTGTCTGTGCTCGGTAGCCCAACATGTACAAGCTGTCTTGGACTAGAGACTTATTAGTGTTGGCTGAGTATTCTTTTAAAGTGGAGATGTAAATTGGAATTCCAGGTTGAACAATAGTCCCAGACAGTAATCTCCATTCTGCTAGCTCTGTTGTGTATTTGCTGCTGTGTGAGTTTAGGATTGTGCCCAGTATTTTAGCTTTTGGAAACAAAAGCAGAAGTTGCTGGAAAAGCTCAGCAGGTATGGCTGCATCTGTGCAGAGAAATCAGAGTTAATGTTTCAGATCAAGTGACCCTTCCTCAGAACTGCCAGATTGCTGAGATTAGAACATTCCTTGACCTGCCTTAGACCCGAAGCACAGATGCAGCCATACCTGCTGAGCTTTTCCAGCAACTTCTGCTTTTGTTTCTGTTTTACAGCTTCTGCAGTTTCTTTTTTTTAAGATATTGGAAATGTCTGTGGTCTTGTTCAGTATTTTAGATGATGGGGATTTATGCTTGATCCTGTGGAACTGGAGTGGTGACCTGCTGAGATTCTATAGCATTTTACATTTTTATTTCTTTCCACGGATGCTGCTTGATTTGATGAGGATTTCCAGCAATTTTTGTTCTCTTTGACTTTTTTGGTCCAGTGAAAAATATTCTCAGTGTCTCAATTCTCCACTGAGAATTTTAGTTTTTGATCCTTGGTTTCATCATGGTGAATCTATGTTGTCCATTCAATAAGGCTTGAATGTTCTTTCTATGATGGTAACCCTGAAAGCTACACCCTAAGCTACAGCTACATTTTGGGTGGCAATGTTAAACACTCCTCAGGTGGACAGAAAAGGTTCTATGCCACTTATTGAGGAGAAATAAAAAGGTTATCCAAGTAACATGGCCAATAGCCAATGGCCAACAAGTATTACCAAAAGCAGATTGCCAAGTCAATTATCCCATTGCTAAGTTTCTGTAAATTAACTTGAACAGTTCATGATGACAGTGCCTTTGGGCAGAATTTGGGCAGAATACAGCCTTTAGGAACAGGAAGAAAGGAGGCTGAGGGACGTAAGTAGGAAGGAGACAACATTCCTCTTTCCCCTTACCAGATTGAAATAAAGTCAATCGCATGTCAATGATGGAATGTCATGTCTGTTTTATGGTGAGAATCTATTTTCACACCGTGAGTACTCATTAAACAAGACTTTTTTCATAATTAAGTCTAATTTTGAGAGTAAGTTAGTGGTGAATGGAAAAATCATGCTTCCTATTTTCCAGCAGCTTAAGAGGGTGGCTGGCACCAGACAGACTTGATCAATCTTTGGAGGTTTTTTCTTTGTCTTACACAGTGACACGCAAGAGAGGGGAATAGGAGCAACAGGATGGTCCAGTAGTGGCGTGGATAAGGCAGGGGAGGAGGGACAGTGTAGTGTTGGTTAAGGTCTCAAACAATGGCACAGCAAAGCACTGACAACTTTCAGGTTGCTGGGGAGAGGAAATGGCCAAAAGGAGCCAGGTTGTTGTCAGTTTGGCAAGGTCCATTGTTTGAGTGCTGATGCTGTGTTCCAATGATCTATGTTCCATGTTGAAGCACACAGTGCAGGTCAACAGTCAGAAAGGAGATCAAACTTGATGGAGTGCAGGTTTAGCTGGAGGGAAGGCAGGTCACTGACATAGTTCAAAGGATATCGCTAGTGCGTCACAGCTGATGTGGGAAGCTTCAGTGTTATTATGGCAATCAGCTCAAGGCTATGGAAGGCGGATGTGATGTGAGAGTGAAAGATGGAAAGCTGAGACAGTGGCATTGGGTCAAGCTGATAGAGACTTGAGGATTACTGAGGGAGGGAACAGGGTGACATTGGGAGTGTCCAAATGCAAAAGAAGGAAGCTGGAGGATAGCAGAGGATAGTGGAGGTGTATGGCTTACAGCTGCAGAACAACACTGTATTTCCATCACCCTGGCTGCTAACACAGGTTGAACTCACAGCAGGTCAGTTTCTTGAAGCAGAAGATCACAATGTGATGGGAGGAGCTCTGGCTATGGCTCACTCAAAAGGAAAAAAGTGCTAAAACTTGTGATTGATAAATACTGATAAATTTTGTATATGTCAAAATTGAGCTCCAGAACACATGTTTATTGTACTTTTTAAAAAACCTCTAGGAATGGGATGATCAGGTATTTTCAATAGAAAACTATAGCTTGTCTATGGACAATGGTCATGAACGTGGAGATGCTCATACCTTTGGTGGGTCAGTACATATTCCAAATTTACATTTTCAAATGCCTGAGAGGCAATGTCAGAGATGTTTAAGGCCTTCCCAGGGGACAGGAAAGTTATTGACTTGTGTGGGCTCCTTCAAAAAGATCTTCAGTTCCCTCAGACTTGTAGGGAAACTGATCTGCCAATGTGACTGTGGTATTGAATTTCTATGCCAGCGGTTCATTCCCGGGTTCCATGCATGACATTTGTGGCAATTCACCAGCAACCACGTGCAAGGATGTCCAGGAGACAGGAGATCTCCCGTGCAGATGGACCAACTAATTCATCTAATTATAAACTGATGCTGATTGCTAAAATGCTGGAGTTGTGGGATTTGGGGACTGTTGCACAGTTTCTGTTGTGCTTAATTGACTTCACTCATGCAGCTATTAAAGCTTCCTGGAAACAGTCAACTGAATCTGTCAATTGGACAAGGTTTTAATCCTGTGACATGTTACAAAGTCTCTGACTTCAGAAGATAGATTATGTATGTGTGTGTTTGTTTCCAAATGAACACTCATGACTTCTACATTTTATGCAGCTCTCAGTTCCCAGAGCTATCTGAGGCTGTGGCCCAAGGTCAAGATTTATTTTTGGGTGACAAAGATATGGTTCATGACACTAGTAGGTCGTCTTCATGGGCCAGTGGAGGAGTATCACAATGCAGTCCATGGATCAAGTCCATGGGCGGCATGGTGGCTCAGTGGTTAGCACTGCTGCCTCACAGCGCCAGAGACCCGGGTTCAATTCCCGACTCAGGCGACTGACTGTATGGAGTTTGCACATTCTCCCCATGTCTGCGTGGGTTTCCTCCGGGTGCTCTGGTTTCCTCCTACAGTCCAAAGATGTGCAGGTTAGGTGAATTGGCCGTGCTAAATTGTCCGTAGTGTTAGGTAAAGGGTAAATGTAGGGGAATGGGTGGTTTGCGCTTCGGCGGGTCAATGTGGACTTGTTGGCCCGAAGGGCCTGTTTCCACACTGTAAAGTAATCTAATCTAATCTAAAGAACAATTATACAGCAAATCCTTGTTCTGGATTAGTGGTGCTGGAAGAGCACAGCAGTTCAGGCAGCATCCAAGGAGCTTTGAAATCTTTCGACGTTTCGGGCAAAAGCCCTTCATCAGGAATAAAGGGAGTGAGCCTGAAGCGTGGAGAGATAAGCTAGAGGAGGGTGGGCGTGGGGAGAAAGTAGCATAGAGTACAATAGGTGAGGGGGGGAGGGGGATGAAGGTGATAGGTCAGGGAGGAGGGTGGAGTGGATAGGTGGAAAAGAAGATAGGCAGGTAGGACAGGAGTTGAAATGTTGGGCCACAGGGCGGTGTGATTGATTGGTGCGGGTGTCCCGGAGATGTTCCCTAAAGCGCTCTGCTAGGAGGCGTCCAGTCTCCCCAATGTAGAGAAGACCGCATCAGTAGCAACGGATGCAATAAATGATATTAGTGGATGTGCAGGTAAAACTTTGATGGATGTCGAAGGCTCCTTTAGAGCCTTGGATGCAAGTAAAACTTTGATGGATGTGGAAGGCTCCTTTAGAGCCTTGGATCGAGGTGAGGGAGGAGGTGTGGACGCAGGTTTTACAGTTCCTGCGGTGGCAGGGGAAAGTGCCAGGATGGGAGGGTGGGTTGTAGGGGGATGTGGACCTGACCAGGTAGTCACGGAGGGAACAGTCTTTGCGGAAGGCGGAAAGGGGTGGGGAGGGAAATATATCCCTGGTCATGGGGTCTTTTTGGAGGTGGCGGAAATGTCGGCGGATGATTTGGTTTATGCGAAGGTTGGTAGGGTGGAAGGTGCGCACCAGGGGCATTCTGTCCTTGTTACAGTTGGAGGGGTGGGGTCTGAGGGCGGAGGTGCGGGATGTAGACGAGATGCGTTGGAGGGCATCTTTAACCACGTGGGAAGGGAAATTGCGGTCTCTAAAGAAGGAGGCCATCTGGTGTGTTCTGTGGTGGAACTGGTCCTCCTGGGAGCTGATACGGCAGAGGTGGAGGAATTGGGAATATGGGATGGCATTTTTGCAAGAGGTAGGGTGGGAAGAGGTGTAATCCAGGTAGCTGTGGGAGTCGGTGGTTTTGTAAAAAATGTCAGTGTCAAATCGGTCGTCATTAATGGAGATGGGGAGGTCCAGGAAAGGGACAGAGGTGTCAGCGATGGTCCAGGTAAATTTATGGTCAGGGTGGAATGTGTTGGTGAAGTTGATGAATTGCTTAACCTCCTCACGGGAGCACGAGGTGTCGCCAATGCAGTCATCAATGTAGCGGAGGAAGAGGTGGGGAGTGGTGCCGGTGTAATTATGGAAGATCAACTGCTCTACATAGCCAACAAAGAGACAGGCATAGCTGGGGCCCATACGTGTGCCCATGGCTACCCCTTTGGTTTGGAGGAAGTGGGAGGATTCAAAGGAGAAGTTGTTAAGGGTGAGGACCAGTTCGGCCAAACGAATGAGAGTGTCGGTGGAAGGGTACTGTTGGGGACGTCTGGAGAGGAAAAATTGGAGGGCTTGGAGGCCCTGGTCATGACGGATGGAGGTGTAGAGGGATTGGATATCCATGGTGAAGATGAGGCGTTGGGGGCCGCAGGGCATCAATGTGGACTTCAACAATTTCCTCATTTCCCCTTCCCCCACCACCCTAGTTCTAAATTTCCAGCTCAGCACTGTCCCCATGACTTGTCCTACCTGCCTATCTCCTTTTCTACCTATCCACTCCACCCTCTCCTCCCTGACCTATCACCTTCATCCCTTCCCCCACTCACCCATTGTACTCTATGCTACTTTCTCCCCACCCCCACCCTCCTCTAGCTTATCTCTCCACGCTTCAGGCTCACTGCCTTTATTCCTGATGAAGGGCTTTTGCCCGAAACTTCGAAACACAATTCCTCAAGCAAATCCTTGGTGTAGTGTTGTGACCCCAACATCTGCACCAAAGAAGGTGTCAGGCTTCCAATGTCCCATTACACCAAAGACTTTTATGACTGTCATATGATAGGTCAATGCCTTTAGTATTCTAGCCTACTGGTGTATTCCTGAATACGATCTTCACTGGCCCCTATATATTGGTGGTACTGAAGTTACTGGTAGAGGGGATTCGGAGCTGCTGCTCACTTTGAGAGTGCCCTGAGAAAACATCATGGTGACTTGCTCATAGTCTTCCTCCCTCTTGGCATATAATGACATATCCATGTACTTCTGAGGAGATGGGCATCTGGAAGAGGTTCAGAATCCTCATATGGAAGGAAATATGAGGGTGCATCATTTACCTCTGATCTAGACTCTGCAGTACTGAGTGCATGGGTGATGAACACAATGCAGACCTGAGCGCATACGTGTTGAAAGATGGGCCTGCCTCCTCATGGTCATCACCAAAACCCCATTCCAGAGCCAGGACAGTACTCAAGGCCAGGCTGGATTCCTTCATCATAGAAACAAGGTTCTGTATAGCCTCTGGCACTTCAGTCATATTTTCTCCTGCACATTCCTATATTTCCACCAAATTTACTGTAGCTGAAAGCAAGAGTCTCTCATTGAACAAGGGCTCAATATGAACTTGATCCTTAACTGACCTTCCACTAAGAGGAACATCAGTGGACACAACCTTACTCAACTGTTGGTGTGTTTTTGAGAGATGTGCACCCACAAGTACCTCCTATTCTATGCATCAACTCTCCATTAGCTGTTGAGAATTTAAATAGTAGCCCGGTTCTTCAGCTGAGCATGGCCTTTGGTATCGGCAGGCCCTCTGTTGGCCACAGAGTCTGACCAGCACAAACACACCCTATCCTGCTGTGTGTTAGGCAACTCCTCCACAGTATACCTGGTGTTTCATCCTCACAGCAAATTTAAGTAAAGGCAATTGTAAACTGTCTAATATGAAGTGGGAAAATAGGTTAAGAAATATGCCTTTGGAGATGCAGTGGAAGATCTTTAAGAAGCAATTCCATGACAGTCAGCAAAGATTTAATGAAAAAGGAAGTCTTGAGGAGAGAAGCACACCATTTATCACTAACTCAGGAAGTTAAAGACTGTATCAAATTGAAAGAAAAAGTGTTCAATTTCATGGAGATTAGTACAGCTCAGAAGTTTGTAACTATCAGCAAGGAATGATGAAAGCAAGTAATGACAGTATGAAAGAATACTCAAATGTGAGAGTATTTGAGAAAGATATAATTGCATCAGAGGTAGTTCAAAGTTTCACCCATCGATTGATTGAATGAAAGGGTTATTGGATGATGAGAGGTTAGACAGGATGTATCCTATATCAACTGCAGTTTAGGAGAAAGATGTAAATCCTTTTTGAAATATATAACATTCTAAAGGGACTCGACAGCATGGACTCTGAGAGGATGTCTTCCCATGTGAGAGAGACTGGAACAATTCGCAGAATTTAAAATTAGGTGGTGTCCTACTGAAGATGGAAATTTGCATTCTGAGTCACTTAACAAAGTGCCTGGACCTCAGCTCTGATATCAGAGTGGTCTGCTTTGCTAAATAAGATAATCATCTTTTGCAGTAACTCTAAAATATCTGCAGTGAATTGAAATGTCTTTTCCATTTGTTGGATTTATGCAGTGTTGTCAACTTATTTGAAGTGCCAAGTACATTCTTTGAGGAACTGTTCTTCACTCTTGGTAAGGCAGAGGACCCTAATATAATAGGGTCATACAGCATATGGCCCACCATGCCAATGCTGACCAACAAACACCAAACTACACTAATCCCATTTACCTGCACTTGGTCCATAGCCTATGGCATTTTAAGTGCTCATACAGATGCTTCTTAAATAGTGCAAAAGAACCTGCCTCCATCACCCTCTCAGGCAGTGCATTCCATATTTCTACCACCCTCAGGGTAAAAAGATTTTCCTTAGACCTGCTCAAAACCACTTACTCTTCATCTTAAACTTATGCCCTCTGGCCTTAGACACATCTGCCATGGAGAAAAGATTCTCACAATCTACTCTGTCTATGCTTCTCATATATTGATTACCTCAGTCAGAAACACTCTCAGCCTCCTCTGCTCCATAGAAAACAAATGCAGCCTGTGCAGCCTCTCCTCGTAACTGAGACTTTCCCTCCCAGGAAATATCTTGATGAACCTCCCCTGCACCTTCTTCAATGCAATCACACCTTTCCAATAGTGTAGCAATCAGAACTGCACACAGTGTTCCATCTAATCAATGCTCCATAAAGTTGCAAAAGGACTTCCCTGCTCCAATATTCTATGCCTCGGCTAATGAAGGCAAACATCCTTTATGCCTTCTTCACTACCCTGCCCACCTGTGCTGACACCTTCAAGGATCTATAGACTTGTACACCAAGGTCCCTTTGTTCCTCAATACCTTCCAGCGACATTCCATTCACGCTGTGTATCCTTCCCTGATCAGACGTCCTAAAATGCATCACCTTGCACTTATTGGGATCTAGGCGAAAGTGAGGACTACAGATACTGGAGTTTAGAGTCAAGAGTGTGATGCTGGAAAAGCCTAGCAGGTCAGGCAGCATCTGGGAAGCAGGAAAATTGACATTTCAGGCAAAACCCTTATCAGGAATCATCGATTTTCCTGCTCCTCGGATGCTGCCTGACCTGCTGTGCATTTTTAGCACCACACTCTCATAGAGTCAGAGAGTCATAAAGATGTACAGCATGGAAACAGACCCTTCGGTCCAACCTGTCCATGCCGACCAGATATCCCAACCTAATCTAGTCCCACCTGCCAGCACCCCACCCATATCCTTCCAAACTCTTCCTATTCATATACCCATCCAAATACCTTTTTAAATGTTGCAAGTGTACCAGCCTCCACCACTTCCTCTGGCAACTCATTCCATACATGTACCACCCTCTGTGTGAAAACGTTGCCCCTTAGGTTTTTTTTATATCTTTCCCCTCTCACCCTAAACCTATGTCCTCTAGTTCTGGATGCCCCCAGGGAAGAGACTTTGCCAATTTACCTTATCCATGCCCCTCATAATTTTGTAAACCTCGATAAGGTCACCCCTCAGCCTCCGACGCTCCAGGGAAAACAGCCCCAGCCTGTTCAACCTCTCCCAATAGCTCAAATCCTGCAACCCTGGCAACATCCTTGTAAATCTTTTCTGAACCCTTTCAAGTTTCACAACATCTTTCCGATAGGAAGGAGACCAGAATTGCACACAATATTCCAACAGTGGCCTAACCAATGTCCTATACAGCTGCAACATGACCTCCCAACTCCTGTATTCAATACTCTGACCAATAAAGGAAAGCATTCCAAATTGTCTTCTGAGATGGCAAAACATGCACTCAGTTGTCTCAAACTGTTATAAAGTCTAAAGAAAGGAAGGAAAATGGATAGACCAGCCAGCATCAACCTCAACACAGGAAACGTCAACAGCAAACCCAACCCTGTCAAGCCTGCAAAGTCGTCTTTATTAACATCTGAGAGGTTGAGCCAAAATTGGGAGACCTGTCCAAGACTAGTGAAGTAAGAGCCTGACATCATCATACACAGAATCAGACCTTACAGTCAATGTCACAGATAGCACTATCACCATCCTTGTGAATCACCTCACCCACCAGAAGGTGTGTTGGGAAAATGTGTTGCCCTGACAATCCTTAATATTGAGTTTGGACTCCATGGCGTCTCATGGTTTCGGGCCATACATGGAACAAAGAAAGTTCTTGCTGATTACAACTTAATGTTGCCTCCTCCACCCCACACTAGCTGCTGAATCAGTTCTTCTCCATATTGGATACCACTTCAAACAAGCTGTGAGAGTAGCAATTGGACAGAATGCAAATTGCATGAAGGATGAAAATATCCATCATCAAGAGTAGATTAGTTAGCCAACTATTGACCCAAATTGGTTGACTCTGAAAGGACATGGCTGCTAGTTCTAGGTTGGCCACATGCGGTGATGGAACAAACAAGAGGGGGAAAACCTATTCAACCACATCCTCACCAATCTCCCAAATGCTGATGCATATGTCCATCATAGCATTAATAGGAATAAATGCCAGATACCCTCCATTGTCTTGTATGGCACTAACACTGTTTTAAATGAGACAGACTTTGGAGAGTCCTACCAGCTTAAAACTGGAAATCCATGAAGCATTGGGACACATTCACATCAGCAGAATTGTACTCAACTAAAATTTGTAAGCTCCTAGCTTGATATGTACCCGCTCCAGCATTTTCACCAAGCCAGGAAATCAACAGTGGTTCAACAGCAGTATGCAGGAGGGTATGCCAGAATCAACACTAGGTGGACTGAGGAGTTAACTGAGTGAGGTTACAATTCAGGACTACTTTCATGCCAAACAGCAGAAGCAACATGCAATAGGCATGGATAAGTAGTCCCAAAGATCAATGGGTCAGATCTAAGCTGTGCAGTCCAGTTACATTCAGTTGTGAATGGTGTGGTCAATTAAGTAATGAGAGATGAGGTTATCTACAAATATCCCCATCCGCAATGATGGGGGACTCCAGGAGATCGCTGCAAAAGTCAAGGCTGAAACCTTCCTATCCGTCCTTATTCAAAAGTGCCCAGTGTATAACATATCTTGATACTGCCTGAAGTCCACAGCATCACCGATACCAGTCTTCATCCAGTTCAATTCACTTCACATGATCTCAATAAATGCCTAAAGGTACTGTATTATGCAGAAACTGACAATATTCTGGCAGCAGCATTGAAGACTTGTGCTCCAGAACCAGTCATACCCCTAATCAAGCTGTTTCAGTAGAGTTAAAGCATCAGCACTTGTCCAACCATGCAAAAGATTACTCAAGCATGTCCTCTTCACAAAAAAAGGACAAATCCAATCAGCTGTTTACCACTGTATTGGTTTACCAGCTGATAGTAGTACTGGACAAGTCAGATCTCAGAATGAAAACTGGCCTCTCAGGATTATGAGATTTATCTTTGGTTCATTGTTCAGAATGACTGTCTAACATCTTCACAATAATTTATTGCCATAGAAATTAAAGTACAGATTTATTTCATCCTATTTCAAAATCCATATTCCCAAATGATACAAGTATATATTATGCACCGTTATCATAGTCTGCTCTCAATCAAAGTGATGGAATGGGTGGTTGACAGTGCTATCAAGCAGCAACTCCTCAGCAATAACCTGCTAACTATCCCTCTGTTTAGGTTGGACCAAGACCACTCAGCTCCTTTACCAGGGCCAAAAGGGCTGAACTCTGGTTGTGAGGTGAGAGTGAATGTCCTTGATATCAAGGTAAAAATGTTACTGTGTATAGCATCAAAGAGCCCTAGCAAAACTGGAGTCAATGGTAATCAAGTAGGAAACTCTGTGCTGGATGAAGTCATACCTAACATAAAGGCAGATGTTTGTGGTTGTTGGAAAATATGAAACAAAACAGAGAGTGCTGGAGAAACTCAGCAGGTCTGGCAGCATCTGCAGACAGAAAACATAATTAATGTTTCATGTCCAGTAATTCTTAGGGGTGCCTTAAGGGATAATTATTAACTGACCGAAAGTCATCAATTGAAACATTAATTCTGTTTTTCTCTCTCTCCAAAACCAGGTATCTGGCCTGCTCAGTAAATCTAACATTTTTAGTTTGTAATTTTAGATTTCCAGCTTCTACAGCATTTTGCTTTTGTACTAAAGCACATAGTACCATTTGAAAATAAATTACTGTGCAATTGCATGGAATATATTCTGTATTAAAAGCAATTTTACATGACAAATTGCAATCCAACATTTGTTATTATTTTGAATTATTAAAGTAAAAAAAAATCTCTTATATCTTTTGCTTTCACTCAGGTCTTTGGAACTCAGATTTAATGGATGTTGTGAAAAACTGAAGCATGGACGTTTCTACCAATAAATATGTTTTTGAAATGTTTTAGTTAGTACAATAGTTGTTATGATGACTGACATTTTTGACTTTATGAGGAGCAAGCTTAATAATCCTTCAATATATTGCTAGCATTGCAATATATTAACTGATGTTGTTTGAATTAGAATTTGTACTGTATGATTATTTTTAAGTGCCAGAGTTAAGAGAGATAGCTAAGCAGAGCGAAAATAACACATTAAGTACAAAGTAACATACAATGAATTTGATGGGTTTTGATTAAAACGTTTGGATCTTTCTGAGAAACATCTTCTGCTTATCACAGAGAGGTGCAAGCCTTGAGGCTGAATTTAATTAATAATGAAGCGTTGATGCCTCATAGATTACACTTGATACACCTGACCTAATTTTATTCTGTTGCTTGAACCTGTTGATGTGAAAGGGGAATGGATGTCTTTCTCTGTAAAGAATCAAAATTAAAACATCAAAATATATAATTCAAAGAGCTTGTGTATGTGTTTAACTCAATGTGTGGGTATGTTTTAATCTGATCATCTCACTGCAGTTTACTGTAGAAACAATGGATTTGAACCTATACCAGGCCTAATAATGTACAACATGTAAAATGAGTTGAAATATGGACATTGAGGATGTGCAAATGGATATTTAATTTGGATAAAGTTGATTTATTTCAGAGAGATAATAAAATGATAGAAATTGGAATATATCACAGGATATAGTGATTTTCTAATGAACTAATTCAGTTCGGACCATCTCAGCTGCCATAAAATTCCATAACAGCTGATTTGCAAACTGAAAATACCTATACAGCATTTATATTAGTCCTGCTTTGAAGCAGGTTCATTGCTATTTGGTTTTGAATAATGTCATTTTCAAGTCACAGATGAACATCATAAGTTTCGCAGTGACAATAGGACTTGCACATGGCATTATCTACATTGAGAAGGAGTGACTGGGGGCGTCGCTGCAGAAAAACATCAAATTATGATATTAACTTGCTGACCAACATGAAATGCTAATCAAAATACAAGTATAAATCCAGACTTAAAGTAAAAAAATCCAAGTAACATCTGAATTGAAATAGTTAATGACAAGTTGTATTATGATATCTACGCGTAAGGACCTGAGGATGAGCTGGTGACATTTTCAGTTTCAATTTGAATTCCATGCAGCTAAGGTGAGCATTAGAAGAGAGCAATGTTGGCTCTTGAAATATCCATAATCATTTAAAAAAATTGAGAGAGCAGGTTATAAATGCATCACAAAATTATTACCACAAAATTCAATTATATCCATATTCAGTTATATCCATATTTTCAACACTGCGAATGTCATTTTGAGTCCAAAATGAAATTTGCATTACACTTACCTTTTGAGTTCATTCAATAAAGTTCTTCGTGTAGTGTAGAGCATGTCAGGAAAGTGTATATACAGACAGATCGTTACAGCAGTCAGCCTGTAATACTGATTTGACTCTACTGACGCCATTTTCAACTTCAAAGTTTCAGCCAGCACCTTTTCTCATCCTTACATGATTGAATATGTTTAGTGCTGAAAATGTATTGCTGGAAAAGCGCAGCAGGTCAGGCAGCATCCAAGGAACAGGAGAATCGTTGTTTCGGGCATAAGCCCTTCTTCAGGAATGAGCCAAGAAAGATTTTTGCTCCAGTGCTATATTAAGGGACCATCATCCACTCTTAGGTAAACTGTAAATTAATATGTACTGGTTGTTCCAGAGTTTATGGGAGTGTTTAGTGGTATGAATTATTACTTATAGCTTGTGAAAACTTCAGCCCCATGTAAGCTATCCGAGTACATGGTTTGAACCTCACCATAACAGTTGATGGAATTTGAATTCAATGCAACATGGAATTAAAAACTAGTCTAATGGCAATCGTATAACCATTACCAGTCACAACAAAAAACCTACCTGGTTCACTAATGTCTCTTAGAGAAGGAAACTTGTTATCCTTACTTAGTCTGCCCTACATGTGCCTCCAGACCCATGGCAATGTATTAACTTGTAATCACCCTCTGAAAATATCCATGCAAGCCACTCATTTGTATCAAAACTGTCACAAAGCCTAAAGAAAGGAATGAACTAGACCACCCTGCATAGATTTTGTCACCAGAAATGACAACAACAAACCCAGCTCTGTCAATCCTATATAAACATCCTCACTAACAATCTCAACAATGATGACTAATAGCTCATATTAATGGTTTCATCTCACCCTCATCCACTTAGCACTGCTACAAATCTAATGCCTTCACCTCACAGATGAACAAAACTACCAGCTATTCAGCCATAGCAAACACATCACCTAAACATGTGACTTGACACACTTTCATCTCCCTCTTGGGACATGGTGATGCTCAATTGGAAACAGGAGCACAAAGCAGCCAAGGGAAAGCATGGATGAGTCCTCTCACTTTGCAAACTTTTTGGCTTTATTATCTGCAGATGGTGTAACTCATAATCTTTTGATTTCCCACCTCCCTCACAGAAACCCTACTCTCGAATTTCCCTCCTTTATGATACCCATAAACTGCATGTGGCCAAACGATATTGGAAGAAAAAGAGATGGAAGACCAGGAAGACAATGATGAAGAAACGCCACCACATGTTCACAGCCACCATCAGGCATACTGACATTGCACATGCTTTAGAGGAGAACGTAGAAGGATGACTTGGAGGTGCAAGTAGCCTGTTGCAAAGAAATAAGTAAACAGATGACTGGAGGTCAGATCACACATGCGTTCTAATGCAGAGGACTCAGATCCAAATTGTTAAAAGGTTGATGAAGATGTAAAATGAAAGTCTAGATGCTTTGGCAGGCCTGACAGAAAGCTTATGGTCAATATTAAGCAGCATGGTGGAGTCCAGCACCAATTTGGCACAGAAATTGGACCTGGTCTTTCCAATGTAGAACTTGTGGCCAACTGTAATAAAATACTTGCAGACCCATGCAACGTCTGAGGGATAATGTCTGAACTTCCACTGCAGCACAAACAGAAACCACCCAATATCTGGGTGCTACAGGGAAAACTCACTTTCCTATTTTGCTGTTGTCTTTCAGAAATGATAACCTGCTGTAATTGTTTGGATTAGTTTGACTATTGTTCATAAACTGTGGTTAACGTCTATTATCCCATGGGAAGATCATACACAATAAATAAGGATTTTAAAAACATTGTGTAAATACGGATGACACACCGATTGGCCAAGTGATTGACAGAAGGTATAGGGTTACAGGATGCTAGAAACAAATTGGTCAGATGGAAAAATCAATGGCATTTTTATCGTGATAAATGTGAAATGATATGCTCTGGAAAAAGGAACAAGATGAGGTAGGACTCAATGAATGTCAAGACACTAGAAAGGTCAAAGGAACAGAGGGATCTTGGAGTGCTTGTCCACAGTTCCTGAAGGTGACAGGGCAGGTTAATAGGGACCTGGCCGAAGTATATAAGATTATGAATTACGTGGACAGGGTGAATAGAAAGCAGCTTTTCCCCTTAGTTGAACAGTCAATAAACAGTGGGCATAATTGTAAAATGCAGACAGGAGATCTAGAGGGGATTTGAGGAAAAACGTTTTTTACCCAGAGGGTGGTGGGTATCTGGAATGCATTTCTTGGGAGGGTAGTTAAAGTGATAAACCACAGAAACTTTAAAAATTATTGGATGAGCATTTGATGAGTCGTAACATTCAATGTCTTGGCTGAAAAATGTGTTGCTGGAAAAGCGCAGCAGGTCAGGCAGCATCCAAGGAGCAGGAGAATCGACGTTTCGGGCATAAGCCCTTCTTCAGGAATGTCTTGGGCCTAGTGTGGGAATGTGGGAGCAATGTAAGTAGTATTATATTTTTGGAAGTACAGACCAGCTGAGCTGAAGGACACTTTCTGTACTGTATGATTATGTGATTCTTTTTCTTAAATAATGATAGACAATAAGCTTATTATTTCTATATTAATAATCGATCTACGCTATTCACTTAAATCTTTGTAACAATAGCATATTGTAAAGCATATTTACTTTAGCCATTGTGTAGTTGAATACATTTACAGATAGCAACCTGAGTATTCTTAATAATTTTATATTCTTATAATATGTATTAAAACTTTGGGACTTTCAATGAGTCTGTAACATTTCATCGGATTCTTTTCAATTGATTTAGTCTAAAAAAGGGTTATATAATTTATTATGCTGCTGTTTATGCTGGACTAAAAAAAATTAGATGACAATATGCTACTCTCTAGATTATTAAAGGTTTTACCTACATCTTCCAACTTTTAAAGATAGCTTTGATAGCTTTTTAGTTAATAGGATAGCCTGTTTTATCATTAACCTTTTGTGTATGTAAATTAGGTATAATTAACATAAATTTTTTATCTCATATCATGATAGTTACACTATCCAATATTCATAAAGATGGGGAGTACAGTTAGAACATTTTCAAATTAGACTAATTTGCATAATTATGACTAATTATCATGGTTCCAAATTACATTATCCCTAATAACCTAATGATCAATTCTACTTGAGGTTTGTGAAACTGACTTTTGTTTCTTGGCTTATGGAAAATGTTAAAAAATTCATATAGTTCACTACTATTTTTTCCCTATAGTATTTAAAATGCAAGATAATAAAAGTTTCAATCTTTATTAGGTTATCATATTTCTTTTCATGGAGATTCCAGACAGGTTTAAATTCTGACTCTCTGAAAGATGAGTTGGTAAGGAGGGATTGCACTCAGGAGCACAAGCTGCTGCAGCTTATGACACTTTATTGGCTGTCTTCATCTGGATATTGAAATTTTTCATTATAGAGCTATAACAGTATTTGAGGATGTTGCAGAACCTATTCTAGGTCACAATCTCCTAGGTGTATTAATAAAGTCCCAGTTTCATCTGTTACTTAAGCTAATCAACTGCAAAGAACAAAAATAGTAATGTATGAAGGCCCTTTGAGCTACAGTTATAGTACTTTTATGTTCAGAGGCGTTGGGACCCTTGAACAGCAATGCTTGCTTTTTTCTTACTCATTCCCTTAGGGCAGGAGACCTCTCTTTTTAAGTAATGAGCAATAGGGAGAGATGTTTAATATGGTGTAATATAATTCTACAAAGCCATGAATCTAATATAGGTACAATAATCAATTCAACTTTTTTATATAAAACATGTAAACATACTTTCACTCCTGATTGATTAAATATCCTCTTTTTTTTGTTTTTTTAGTTTTAGAAATAATTTACTATATTGCCAAAGGGATCAATACAAATTTAGTGTCTTTAGCTATCAAAAACTATGGACCAGTAATTCATTTTCCAATATTATTTTAATATATTCATTCAACCTCACTTGAGTTCTCTGGAGAATGATAGTAGATTGTACACAGTTCACTGAGTATTTATTGAGTGGAAATATGCTCTCCAATTTGTTTATATTACATTTTTAGACAGGCCTTTATGATTTGAGATTATGATAATTTGCAAGAGCTTGACTCTCTCTCAAAATCTTGAGTGAACCATTAAAATAACAAAATAGTTTTACCATCCGTCATTTTTAAAGTGTGCTACTCTTTGATATAAATAATTATGATCCAGACCCTTGAAAGTGCTGACAAGGCAACACAGTTGAAAAGTCACTTGGTATGTTTGTGGAGTGCCATTAAACTGTCTCATTATTATGGAAATAAATGCTAAGGAACTGTACAGATGTGATATATTTTGCTGAAGCTTGTCAAAGATGCACATTTAAATTTATGCATTGTTCAATCAATGATGTAGATACATGTAGATAAAATCAGCAAATCTCAAATGAAATTCAAAACCAGAAATTTGTTTCCCTTTTGAGCCAGTAATATCGCAGTAAATTAAAAAAAAGTTGAATGTATGACTGTGAATTCTTCAAAAAGGAATTGGATAAATATGCAGGTGATGAGAAATTATAGACCAGAAACTGACTGATGTCCCCAGGCACATTCCACATGTCTCGTGGAAGCGGTTCATCATTATAATCCATTCCCAATTCACCTCATTTAACCACCAGAAGGAACGTTTTCCCTTATTCCCAAAACTAAATTCCAGAACATTCATCCAAGCTCACATTCTTATGTTTGAACCTTGGCCTTCTGTGCTCAAGGTAACAATCACCTGTCTCAATCCTAAGATGTTACATAGATGACATTGAGGCTGCAATAGGTTAGTGAATGTCTCATAGAAGCACTGGGCTTGATTAACTAGGTGGCTTTTGTTCACTGCTTTCTTTCTCACATCTTTAAAATTAATGTCTTACAAAATTAAAAGAAAGTTGCAAATTCATTGCAAATTTAACTTATATTGAGTAAAACCGGGGTTTAAATTGTCAAATACTATGGAATGAAATGGGGATATTATTATTAATTTGAAAATTAACTGCATAAATCATCTGTGATATCTTGGTTTATGTAATATTGTACAAGGGAAAACATTATCTCTCATGGGTTCCAGTTATGGAGACCTGATTGCCCCTAAAAGTATTTTCCATTGACTCTTAACGAAGGAGTAGAGGAATATATTTCTGTGGAATAAGCACTAAAAGATTTAATCATAAACAACATCTGCTTTCTGTGGCAGGTTGTTTCTCAATGGCAATTGGCTGTTTAAATCAGAATAAATTCATAGTGGACATTGGTTGCACATGCTGTGCATTATATCTGAGCTGTGTTGCGGAAGATAATGCTATCAAATTGATTTAGTGACAAGGGACAAAAGATGATTTTTTTCAGGCTTTAGTTTTACTTCCTTGAATCTTAGAAACTTGACTTATTTGGGTGAAAATTCTGTCGATTAATTTAGAATTGGGTTTGTGTTATCCAGCAAGTTATTAGAATCTTGGTTAAGATGTATGAAAGTTATTCTCTATTGAGCTTATTGTTGGACATAATTGGCACCTTTCTCTTTTTTTTTCAAATATTAAGCTAGAGTGAACATTTGAGCTCTATAATTATTCAGATGCTACTTTTCCCTGAGATGGTTCCCTTCAAAAAAATGCCCTTGCAAAACTGATATCCATACAAAAAAAATCAATGAGGTATTTGCTTTGCTTCTGACATGGAGAACTTGTAGAGATAGTTAAAGCTATTGTATGCTGGCATCCAAAATTGAAAATGCTATTAAAAAGGGATTTTCATTCATTCACATGAAATTCTATTGTTGCAGAGTTTGAGTTGGCATATCTTCATTCAAGATTAATTTTATTCACCGTATAGGAATTGGGATGTCATGATGCAGCTGTACAGGACCTTAATTATGTCACTTTTGGAATACTACATTCAATTCTGGTCTTCCTGCTATAGGAAAGATGTTGTTAAACTTGAAAGGGTGCAGAGAAGATTTCCAAGGATGTTGCTGAGGTTGGATGGTTTGACCTATAAGGAGAGGTTAAATCGGCTGGGGCTATTTTCTATGGAGCATCAGAGACTGGGGTGGGGGGGGGGGGGGGGGGTGCGGGCGGGGGGTGACCTTCGAAAGGTTTATAAAATCATGAGGGGCACGGATAGGGTGAGTGTCCAAGGCCTTTCTCCCAGGGTAGGAGAGTCCAAAACAAGAAAGCACAGATTTAAGGTGAGAGGGGAAAGATATAAAAGGGACCTAAGAGCACTTTTTTCATACACTGGGTGGTGCATGTATAGAGTGACTTGGCAGAGGAAGTGGTGGATGTCGGTACAATGGCAACATTTAAAAAACATCTGGATGGGTAAATGAACAGGAAGGTCTTAGAGTGATATGGGCCAAGTCCTGGCAAATGGGACTACAGGTCAATGAGAATTAGCTATAATGCAATTGACGAATTGTGGATATTGTTTGGATAATGCGAATTTTGTAATGAACAGATATAGCGATTTTTTTATAGTGATTGACAGTGCAACTTTCAATAGTGCAAGGTTGCAGAGCAACACAACTGTTGAGACTGTAGATTAAGTTAGGGTGGTTGGCAAGGATGAGCTTATGCCCGAAACGTCGATTCTCCTGTTCCCTGGATGCTGCCTGACCTGCTGCGCTTTTCCAGCAACACATTTCCAGCTCTGATCTCCAGCATCTGCAGACCTCACTTTCTCCTCAAGGATGAGTTGTACCAAGGAGTCTGTTTCTGTGCTGTACAACTCTATGACTCTATGAGTCTATAATCATAGACTCTTCTACACTTGTTGAATTTTATTAGCCTCATTCAAAATGAATTGCTGTATAACATGATAGCCTAAAATACACTGGAACCAAAACTAGGCTTAATGTTTCACACAACAGATGCTGGTAATTAAACATGAAAATCCGTGCTACAAGATACCAACATTGCATTTATTTTACACTTCAAACATTTGGATAAGATTGCTTAATTTCCTGCAACAGATTTTGCCCTTTCATCAGTGAGAACTGGAAGTATTTTAGAAGTTACTACTTGAAAAAACCAGGGACTTTATAAAAAAAACTAACTTTAATTTATTTTCTCATCTATCAAAAGACTGTTATATGAATGTTAGACAAAGGAAATGAATAGCGAAAAAGGAATAAAATGTATAGGCCTGAAGCAAATCAGTCAGGATAATTGGAATAGGCCACAAAAGATACAATATAGTAAACAAGCCGAAAAGAAGGCTGTGAGGTGGAATGATGAAGAGATCAATGTTTCTTGCATTCTGAAAGACATTGCGTTTTGTTTTGCATCCAGATCTGGCAAGTAGCTCACTCTACATTAGCTGGCAAGTAGTACTGATGTAGTAGTAAATATTTCATCGAAATGAACAAGTGATCATGACAAAAAACTGACCAGCATTACAAATTAGAATGCAGGCCTTTAATTTAAATAAGGTCATAATTTTACTTCACTGCATATTTCAGTTGTTTCCTTTTCCTATACTTCTCAATTGCAATGTTGGGGCAACAGAAATTGTTTGCAGGTTATTAGTATTGTATGGACTGGTTTCATAGTTAGCATCATTGAAGAGGGACAAATGAGGATAATAAGTGTTCCTCTTCAACATCCCAACAAAGAATAACCAAAACTTAAAGAACTAAAGATAGTAGATCTGGTTAACAGTTCGTCTGGCAAATAAAAGCTGAATCTGTCTGGATCAGCAGAAAAACTTCCAATATGTGAGCTAGTATACAGCCCTCAAACACTGAAAAAAACTATTTTCTGTTCATTTGTGAACAGTTTCTTCTGCTTTTCTTTGCTCTTCCTGTGAACTGACCATGAACATCAATGAATTCATCCTCATTTTGGAGAAGCAGCTCTTTGCCCTAGTCACAGCTAAATGGCTATTGTAGATTGAGCTACTTATGTGTACCTAACATATGACCTACTGTAATAGTATGGGAACTCTTTATTCCTCCCCTGAAGATCCAATCAGCAACTGCAATGCACCCTTTATGTATAGCATGTGAAATTTGTGCTATAGGCTGTTTGTATTGTACTGATTTATAGTTAAAAAAGGTTATTTCTGCAAATTCTTCAAATTGTTCAGTAGCAAATATTAATCTGAATTCAATTATAATGTCTTGTGAGATTTTTAAGCATTTATTTTGAGAGAAAGCCACTTTTGTTTTCCAAAGTTGCAGTTACAATTTGTTGGGACTGAAGCCTGGGCAGCAGTTTCCTGGAGATCCCCAGATGGATTGCTCTTAATCTCGCTTGTGCCACATTGGAAAATCCAGACCAAAGCTCACCAATGAGATAAGGAAATCAAAAGGAGAGGAATCTCACATTGAGCAATTGTAAACTATCATTGGTCTTAGTTAGTTACGCATCTTCTCTATTTCAGAAGGTGAATGTGGAAACTACAAGATGAAAATAAAAAAATTAGAAATGAATATGTGAAATGTCAAGACATAGGAAAAAATGCTTTATTTGCATTTGTGAATAGTTTCCATTTTGGAAATTGAAATCTGCCATTAAAAATTTCTAGACTTTCCCTCCTTTAAATGCAGCTTGGGGTGTCAGTACCACTTCTCTGAAGATTGAGGGAGAAGAATAATCATTATTATTCCTTTAAAGCTTTCCATTGATGTTGGCAGTCACTTGAACTACTCTCAGCAATGTTCAACCCTCCTGGGCAACAAGCTTCCATTGGTTTAATCCAGCATGCTGAGCATATAAGGGAATTGGGGTTTTGCAAGAGACTAATCGAGATGTGCTCCCAAACTGGCACAGATTCACTCTTAAATCTCACTGCAGCTCAGCACGGCCAGTGACAGAGCTCCTTTGTGTTCGTTCTCTCAATGCTGGGATCATAACTTTGTGGATTTTCTGAGACTCATGTTTTACCTTGACTGTAAAACAACAAGTTATTGGATGTCATAGAATGCATGTGGAATATACTGTGTAATTTTTAATGTATTTCACAAATAGATTATATTTGGCAGTTTGAGTGTGACTGTATAAAATTCAGGTTTTATATGCAGGCAGAGCATTTAAAAGATTCTTCAAAGTTATGTTTGTGATAGTAGAGCATACAAAGATTGAAAAATACTGAAAGATTGGAAGATTAATTTACCTAATATCATAGCTGTTGACACGATACCAGACCAGAGTTGGTTATGCAATACAACAAAACCTGTTTTTTAATTTCCCAATGTAACGTTTGCTCACCACTCTCCATTCCATTGAGTGGAACTGTTTTATCAATCCTGCTGCTTTTTTTTTGTTTTGTTCATAGAATTGAATTGATTATTAAATATTGTTTTCAAACAAACACTGTCACAAACAGAGGATAAAATGCTCTGTTCAATGACTGAAGTAATAAAGCAAAATTTCTAAGATAAAACCGACTTATTAAGGATAGTGGAGAGCTGAAATAAAAACATCAAGCAGGGGAAACTCAATAGGTCTGATGATGTATGTTCTGATTCACATCTAGAAACGTTTTTAGAGGACTCATACTGTTAAGTGATCTCAGTAGGTTAACCTTTCTTTTAGAAAATTGTAGGATTTTGTATTTAGAATGTTCTGGAAGGCCTTCAGTTTTGTTGTGCAATTCATCATGGTTGTCACAATGTGAGTAGAGTTTTTAGAGCAGGTTGTTGGATGTGAATTGGACTGAAGATTCCTTAGTGAGGAAGAATCTCTTAAGCAAGATATTTATTCTTTCAGCTTTTTAGTTAAAGAACATCAACATGGTTGAGAAAAACCTTATGAAAGAATTGTATAATTGTTGTGATGTTGGGTGAACAAAACATGGCAGGGATGTGTACCCATCTGAGTGCTCTTTTCACTTGCTTTTCTCATTTTCACAAAATATATTGGAATCTTGGATCCAGCAGTGAGCTCTCTACTCAGAATCTTTTTAATGATAATGTATTGCTTACATTGTTTTCTAGCCTTCTGTCAGTTTCTTATGTATTCATATGTACACTTTAACCTGACATTTTTAAGTTCAACTAATAATCTTTTGTGTATAACTTGGCTATATATTTTTTTTTAAGTCTAGGAACTGCATGTTATAGAAATTTCTACAGTTCAATTAGGATGTCACTTCATCAAATTAATAGGAGATTGGTCCAGGCAGGAATTCTCCCTTCTGACTTAATATACAAATTCCATCTTTATTGGGTTATTGTGCAAAATAATCCTTAGATTTATCCTTCATAACATATTCTAATAGTTTGTATGGAATTTCTTCTATACCAGGTGAAGTATTTATTTTTTGGTCACATAAAATTTTGTTATAGTTTCTACTTATTCAGAAGCAATTTTTCCTTACTCTCCTAAGACATGGTTGCAGTTCTCATTTTATCTTGTTCTGTAAATATGGGGTAAAACCGAACAACATACAAACATATAAAATGATCCTGCCTCATTAATTATCCTTTAATTTGCTGTGTACTTATATATGTCATGGTTACTATCCTTTGTGTTAACTGACAGTCATCTTTCTTACTCCCACAACCTTCCTAATAACCCTGTTTGCTTTCCTTCCATGTCCTATATACATTTTCTACATTTGCCTGAAATAATACCAAAGCCCCACACTTTCCAGCTGGTTCTACTTTTGCTTTTGGCTTCAATTTATCCTTTCTTCTTCCAACATGCTTACCAAGCTACATGGAAGAGTGAAAATTGAAATAAGCACTGTTTGTAGATTTTATTTATCCTTGTAAAACTTTTAGCAATGCAGGTGTTAATTGTATCTATGCAATTGTAGGCACATAGTGGCAAGATCTCGGGATTCACTTGTGCCCTTACAAATTGACTCAAACTGAAGCTGGGATAATTCAATTCAGAGGTGCTTGCTTGCATGTATTTTGCATCTAACTTCTTCAGACATGTTATGATATATCTCTGGGCCAGGTAGGACCTGAATCTGGACCTTCTAGCAGAAAGACAGGAACACTACCGCTGTGCCAAGGAACGCTTAATCCACCTGTTGGACACAACTCAGGGGCATGTGGGAGTTGAATGAAGATTGTCTGGCCCGGAGTCAAGGACAGTGCAATAAAGTCAAATGCTTGCTTTCACTTCATAACTGTAGACTTAAATGTTCATGAAAGTATACAAAGATTAGCTCATTGTAGACTTCACCAATGGTCAATCTGGAAAATAACTCGACATTTGTAGTGAGAGAAGATGATAACTTTCTCGCTTCTGTAAATGAAGACTTTCTTAGAATCAAAGATATTGCAGATGTGGAGCACTTTAAAAAGAAGTGAACAAGGGGAAAGGAAGAACAAAGTATAACATAACTGCGAATAAGAAAAAGTCAGATTAACACCAAAGTTATCGAGCTCATAAGCAGATGGGGTGGTGAGAAACCTTCTCATGCTTGATTCCAATTGTGCATGAGCTTTCAGGTAGAAGGGTTTGGTTTCAGAAAAATACCCACTGCTTGGAAGGAGCCATTTTGTTTTGATTTTGCAGAAAGCTTGGCCAAAGCTAGATGTTTTAAAAAAAAGCTGTTGCTATTGGTGGCAAATATAGTTTAGAACTGTTAAGTATTAGGTTATCTCAGTGTAAGGACGTTAGTTTGAAAGTTCCAATAGATATGTTTGATCACAGCCTTGATGTGTTACTTGAAGTTGAGAAAGTCTTGATTCAGTTTTTTGAAGATTCAATGAAAAGGCTATCAGAATCCCAAGACGGGGAATTAGAACCACAGTTAAACTTAGCCCCAAAGATGTAAAAGAGAATGAAATTCTCTTTATCGTGAAAGTCTAGTGGAGTTCTGTTGGGATTAATGGGATTGTATTTTCGCATGTGTTTTGCAAGCTATAAACCTGTGTTTTATGTAAATAAGTTCTTTATATATCAGTCACTTACCTTCCCGACCAGCGCAGAGCTGGTCGGGAAGGTAAGTGACTGATATATAAAGAACTTACCTCGACGCCAACGGTCTTTTCACAGCAGAGAGCGGCGTGACCTGGGTGGAAGTGAGGTTGGAGCGCAGAGCTGGTTGGGAAGGTAAGTGATTGATATTTGAGTGGGTGTGTTCTAGACCCCAGGCCCTTCATAGTAGGGCCTCCCTCCCATCCTCCTCCTCTAACCTTACTTTAAAGTCCACAGGTAAGCTACTCAGTGTTCTTGTTTTCGGAGACGAGGTGTAGAGTAATGGCAGCGCAGGCAGTGGAATGTTCCTCCTGCCGGATGTTCGAGGTAGGGGTGACCACCGATACTCCTGCCGACTTCATCTGCAGGAAATGCAGTCAGATCCTGCTCCTCACAGAACGAGTTAGGGAACTGGAACTTGAGTTGGATGAACTGAGGATTATTCGAGAGGCTGAGAGGGTGATAGATAGAAGCTACAGGGACATAGCTACGCCAGAGAACAGACGTAGCTGGGTAACAGTTAGAGGTGGGAAGGGGAGGAAGCAGGCAGTGCAGGGATTCCCTGCGGTCGTTCCCCTAAACAATAGGTATACCGCTTTGGATACTGTTGGGGTAGCAGGGGTAAACTGCAGTGACCGGGTCTGTGGCGCGAGGTCTGGCTCTGAGACTCAGAAGGGAAAGGGGGAGAGGAGGAGAGCGCTAGTTATAGGAGACTCTCTAGTTAGAGGGACGGACAGGCGGTTATGTGGACATGGGCGAGACTCTGGGATGGTTTGTTGCCTCCTGGGTGCCAGGGTCCGAGACGTCTCGGACCGTGTCTTCAGAATCCTTAAGGGGGAGGGTGTGCAGCCAGAAGTCGTGATGCACGTTGGCACCAACGACATAGGTAGGAAGAGGGGTGGGGAGGTCATTCAAGAGCTCAGGGAGTTGGCTGGAAGCTAAAAGCTAGGACAGACAGAGTCATCATTTCTGGATTGTTGCCGGTGCCACGTGACAGTGAGGCAAGGAATAGAGAGAGAGTGCAGTTGAACACGTGGCTGCAAGGATGGTGTAGGAGGGAGGGCTTCAGGTATTTGGACAATTGGACTGCATTCTGGGGAAGGTGGGACCTGTACAAGCAGGACGGGTTGCACCTGAATCAGAAGGGCACCAATATCCTGGGAGGTAGGTTTGCTAGCAATCTTCGGGGGGGTTTAAACTAATTTGGCAGGGGAATGGGATCCGGACTTGTAGTCCAGCAAGTAGGCTAGCTGTTTGTCAGGATGTCCAAGAATGTAGGGAGGCTGTGAAGAAGGTAGCACAGACAGGGAATTCTTGCGGACACAGAGATGGGTTCAAGTGCGTATATTTCAACGCAAGGAGTATCAGAAATGAGGTGGGTGAACTTAAGGCGTGGATCGGTACCTAGGACTACGATGTTGTGGCCATCACGGAAACGTGGATAGAAGAGGGACAGGAATGGTTGTTGGAGGTTCCTGGTTACAGATGTTTCAGTAAGATTAGGGAGGGTGGTAAAAAAGGAGGGGG
>NC_057716.1:37794813-37804032 GCF_004010195.1 Chiloscyllium plagiosum
TCGCTATTACCCCCCTGCCAACTTGCATCCACCTATCACCTTCCCAGCTATGTTGCCTCCAGCTCCACCCTATACCCCTATTTATCTCTCAGCCCCCTTCCCCCTCCACCTTTCTGATGAAGGGCTTATGCCAGAAACATAGACTCTCCTGCTCCTCAGGTGCTACCTGACCTGTGCTTTTCCAGTGCCATAGTTTTTGAATATAGAAAAGTGTGAAATTATGCACATTGGTAGGAAGAATAGACGGGTAGAATATTTTCTAAATGAGGAACGGCTTCAGAAATCTGAAGCACAAAGCAACTTGGGCATCCTAGTTCAGGATTCTCTTAAAGTGCAGGTTCAGTTGACATTTCAGGCGGCAAATGCAGTGTTACCATTGAGGGCTAGGGCACAAGAGCAGAAATGTATTGCTAATGCTTCATTAGGCTCTTTTCAGACAGCATTCGAAATATTGTAGAGTAGACAGTCAGAAACTTTTTCCCCGGGTACAACAGTGTTACAAGGGGACATAATTTAAGGTGAAGGGTGGAAGGTACAGGGGAGATGTCAGGGGTGGGTTCTTTACCCAGAGATTGGTGGGGGCATGGAATGCACTGCCTGTGGGAGTGGTAGAGTCAGAATCTTTGGTGACCTTTAAGCGGCAATTGGATAGGTACATGGATGGGTGCTTAAGCTAGGACAAATGTTCGGCACAACATTGTGGGCCGAAGGGCCTGTTCTGTGTTGTATTGTTCTATGTTCTATGTTCTAGTTTGGTTTATTCCATTTTACTCTTTTTAGTGTAACAAAATTCAGTTTTATTTTTAAAACCACATTCACAGCATTATATGCCTTTGTTTCAGTGGAAGGTCACTTTGTTGAAATGAAAAATATAACAAAATAGACCTATCAAGCTAGACTTCAATCAAAAATGAGACTTGCACCGTAATAACATTAGCTGGGATCATAACACAAGGATGAGAAAATGTTTTCTGATTTTTCCCTTAAGCTTTAAATTCTAACTTTTGGATCTTGCTATTAACCAATGACTATCTCATTTTTAGACATTTGCATGTCATTATTAGCCCCCATTCAATTTATTTATATGCCACTTTCAATTTTCATCTCCTTTTGTGACAAAACAGATAATGCAAATTCTCAGCATGGAAGTCAGAGTGGATACCAATGGCTGCAGCTCGCTGATTGATAGTCCTAATAATCATTTAGTTATGTTTCACCATAATCTCCCTACGTGCTCCATGGCCACCATCTTCCTTGATCCTTCATCCATGCAAATCAGCAAAGGCAAACAATCAGCCTCAGTGCATCATCATGGCTGTTCCTGGACCAAATCAGCCACCATTTCATTTCTTTAAATCTCTGAAGCTCAGTGACACCCACAGTTTGCGCTCTTTTGCCATGTCAGTTTGCATGCAGAGAACACACGCATAGCTCATGCATCTTCACAGGATATATCTTATGACTCCTGGCTTGCTTTCTTCATGCTCACTCACCTTCCACTGACTTGGAGGCTGCAGCCTCTGTGGTTTGCACTGCGTTTCAGTGTAGAGAGAGAAGCAGGCAGCTTCTCACAGAGGAGAGCTTTGGATAGCGAATGGGTTGAAGACGTTACTGTGCAGCACTGTACTATGTCATTGTCAAAGCTGCAGCATGTACGGACAGCTTATATGTTAACACACTGCAATTGCTTCAACCAAATCATCATGTCTGGAAGTCAAATTGAAGCAGTTCTTAGTGTGGTCAAGGGAGACTGCTGTCAGTCAGAGGGTACTGTCACAGCCAATCAAGGGGTCTGACTAGAGTCCACGGACGTGTATCTCTGCAGTTCAGGATTTGGGCCATGGTCAGTCCTACAGGTCAGGCACAACCTATCCTGTTAGACTCAGTTGGGGTAAATTTGGGGATGGAACAGAGAGCCAACAGCACAAAAGTGAACTTGAAGGAAGGGGGGATCATTTGCATATTTCATGGCGTTTGCAACTCACCCACAAGTGGAATATTGCCATGTCAGATCAAAAGCTAACTGCAATAATTGCATACAATGACTGACAAATGAATGCAATAAGTTCATGTTTTTCTTCACCTTTTCAGGGCAGAATCTTGGTCTCTTTGAATCTGCTGTGCCCTTCTAGAGGCAGTAACAACAATCATAACTTCAGTAATGCAGTAATGCCACGCATCTGACTTCAATTTGCACTTCGTTGGTAACTCATTGACTGCCCAAGAATGGAGTAATGGCTTTAAGCATTCATGGCCATTATACTGTGGGCACTAATTGCCTTTCACCATACAAGTTAAGCAGAGAAATGTACTTAAAAACCTCACCAGCTTTTCATATCAGAACCACATTCCATGGCTAGAATTGGATGACAAAACTTTGCAACTGCCACATTTGCACATTGAACTATAAGTATGCAAGGACATGGTCTGTTGTGTGCAAGGTTCTCTCTTGTTTGGGTGGGAGTGGCTATTACATTAGTTTACTGGCAGAATTATACTCATCCAATGTCATGCAATAACTGTTTGGTTAAACCTGCATATCTCAGAGCTCCTGACAGAGATGACATTAAACTCCTTTGAGAGTCTGACTGTGTGAGGGCTTAACATGAGGCTTCATTGTGATGTATGTGACATGTGATGAATTCTTGCAATAAAAGGGTGTCCTCTTTCTGACATCGCCCAGCGATTATCTGTTCACAGATACGATATAGACATCACTATGACTGGAATCCTCATGACTTCACTTCAAATGTGATAGAGACATCTGTAATGACTTTGTCAACAATCCTAACAAGAGTAACAAGCTTTAGTAGCTGCTACATAACCTGCAGAGAAAAGGTAGCAGATCAAAATCCACCAAGGAGATGGAGGAGAACAATGAGACTATATGCCTACAGTTTCCACTGTCATTTCTTTCAGCTCTCAAGAAGGTATTACACATACAAATGAAGGATGATCCAGGTCATCATCACTGAACTGTGTCATCTAATGGAGCGGGACCTGCTGGATTCAGAGGACTGGATGGCAATGTCATCCCGGTGGTTATCAAGGTCATAGTAGATAATCAACTGTCAAACTGTCCACCTGCCACTACTAGTAGGTAGCCTTTGCAACTGCTCTGTGCCTGAGAAAATGCCTCAGAGGGGGGAATGGATGGCTGATTAGCTTGATATCAATGTCCATCACATTCATCTCAGCCTTGCCTATAAGCTTGTCCTTATAGGTCAGGAAGACTCCAGTTGGGACCAAATCAGTGAGTGATAAAGCTTTTTCATAACTTCCTTGCTTTTGTACACTATACCTCAATTTCTAAAGCTCAGGATCCAACCTGCCTTATTAATCAATAGATAATCACTGAGATTTTTCTGCTCCTGCACCCATTTTATAGTTGTACTGAATATTTTACATTGCCTCTCCTTATTGTTTCTTAAAAAAAGTATCATGTTGCACTTTTCTGCCTTACATTTCACCTATCGTGTGTCCATGCATGCCCGCCAACCTGTTTCTGTCTTCCTAAAGTCCTTTGCAATGCCTTCATGGTTCAAGACACTAAAAACATCCCAATGACAGTAGAGAATTATGGGACAAAGGAAAGGTGGAACTTTAAACAATCATTATCATTGTAGAAAATATATTGGACAAACCCATGTAACTAGAGCAGGGATGTTCTGCTGCAATTGTGCTAGGTGTTGGTGAGGCCACACTTGGAGTCTTGTGTGTAGTTCTAGACTCCTTTGGAGGCAATGCAGAGGAGGTTCAGCAGGTTGATTCTGGAGATGAGGGGGTTACCCTATGAGGAGAGGTTGAGTCACCTGGAACTGTACTCGCTAGAATTTAGAAGAATAAGAAGGGATCCGATAGAAATATATAAAATTACAAAAGAGATAGAGAAGATAGAGGCAGGCAAATTGCTTCAGCTGGTGGGTGACATTAGGACTAGGGGACATGGCCACAAGATTAGGAGGAGTAGACGTAGGACAGAGATGAGGAAGAACTGCTTTTCCCAGAGAGTATGAATCTGTGGAATTCTCTGCCCAAGGATGTAGTAGAGGCAGCTTCATTACATATATTCAAGACACAGTTGGTTGGGTTTTTGAATAATCAGGAAATTAAGGGATATGGGGATAATGCAGGTTGGAGGAGCTGAGACGATGGATAGATCAGCCATGATCTGAATGAATGGCGGAGCAGAGTCGACGGGCCAATGGCCTACTCCTGCTTCTATTACTATGATAAAAACTGGAAAATCAATTTGTGCCTGCAAGTAATAGTGAATGCATTGGGTAGAATCTACCAACATTACCTAGCTTATGGAAAGGTCCCAATAGATTTGAAACCCTCAAACAAAACTACTTGTCAAAGGAGAAAGTAGAAAGCAGACAGCAGAAGTCTAACAGCTGGTCATCCTGCTATTGTCATTGGGAAATTATTGGATTCCATTATTAAAGAAGGAGTAAGATGTATCAAAGACCACAATACAATCAGGTGGAGTCAACTTAGTTTTGTGAAATGGAAATTATGTTTGATCAATTTATTAGAGTTCTTTGAGGATGTAATGAGAAGGCTGGTCAAAGAGGATCAACAGATGTATTCAAATTTCAACAATGCTTTTGGTAAGGTACCACCCAAAAGATTATTGCACAAGGTACATGCTCATATTACTAGATGGAGTATATTGACCCTTAATTCCCTGATTATTCAAAAACCCAACCAACTGTGTCTTGAATATATGTAAGGAAGCTGCCTCTACTGCTTCCTTGGGCAGAGAATTCCACAGATTCATACTCTCTGGGAAAAGCAGGTCTTCCTCATCTCTGTCATACGTCTACTCCTCCTAATCTTGAGGCCATGTCCCCTAGTCCTAATGTCACCCACCAGCTGAAACAATTTGCCTGCCTCTATCTTCTCTATCCCTTTTGTAATTTTATATATTTCTATAGGATCCCTTCTTATTCTTCTAAATTCTAGCGAGTACAGTTCCAGGTGACTCAACCTCTCCTCATAGGGTAACCCCCTCATCTCCGGAATCAACCTGCTGAACCTCCTCTGCATTGCCTCCAAAGGAGTCTAGACCTACACACAAGACTCCAAGTGTGGCCTCACCAACACCTAGCACAATTGCAGCAGAACATTCCTGCTCTAGTTACATGGGTTTGGATAGAGGATTGGTTAACTAACAGACAGGCAGAGGCAAATCTTACATCCTTATTTAAGAAAGTATATGAGCAATAATATGCCAGTTAGTTTGATGTCAGTAGTGGGTTTGTCTTAGAAATCATAATCAGAGAGAAAATAAAATAAATCGGCTGCCTAATGGAAGGCATTGAAGAGGACCAACATGGATTTATAAAATACATATTGTCCTTGATTAATAGATTTGAATTTTTTGATGAAGTAAAAAAAGAAGGTTGATGAGAGAAGTACTATGAATGTCTATAAGGATTAAAGAAAGCACTTAATAAGTATCAGAAAGAAGGTTAGTTAAAAAAATTGACTGCTTGAATTGATCATGGTCAGGTTCAAAGTGGATAAAGAAAAATTGTGGTCATGACAACTGAAACTGTAGGGTGAAGGACAATGATGTTCCACAAGGGATTTTTTCCTACATATAAATTACTTGCATATTAGAAATGGTAAAATTTGACCAAATTTGCAACAGTAGCAAACAGTGTGAATGATACTAATCAAATGCAACAGGAAATAAATAGGTTAGCAGAATAGGCAGACGAATGACAGATGGAATTTAACACAGAGACGTCTCAGGTGGTTAACACAGAAGGGATGGGGAGAGGCAATATAGAGTAATTGGTACATTTTCCAAAAAAATGCGCAGGAACAGAGAGACTTGTAGGTGCAACTGTATTAATCTTTGAAGATAGTTTGACATATTGAGAAAGTTATTAGCAAAGCATTTGGGACCTTGTGTGTTCTAAATAGAAGTATCAATTACATTTAGAAAGTTACACCAAACCTTTAAAAAATAGCATTAATGCTAGACTTTCCTGTATAAAATAGAGAAAGCATCTTACTCCTTCTTTAATAATGGAATCCAGCAATTTCCCAATGACAATAGCAGGATGATCAGCTGATAGATTTCTGCTGTCTGCTTCCTGCTTTCTCCTTTGACACAGTTTTATTTGAAAGTTTCCAATCTATTGGGATCTTTCCATAATCTAGGTAATTTTAGTAGATTCTACCCAATGCATTCGCTATTATTTGCAGGCACAAATTGATTTGCCAGTTTTTATTATAGTAATATCCCCAAGATCACTGATAAATAAGAATTGACTTTTGAACCAATTAGCACCCTGCTTTCCAATGGCCTAAAGTGTTCTCACCCTTTGAAATTTGGCATTCTTGTATTTATGCTGATCAGTGTAAGACAAAAAGCTTTGGTAATATGTCTCTCTTTTGAGCAATATTTAAAATTTGTACTACCAAGTACCTGTTTGTAAAATAGAACTTTTGTGAAGCTATGCTCATTGGTATTACATACAAAAGGCAACTATGCCCTTTATATTTCTTTATTGCCTGTTGCACAGTAGCCTTTGCTCATGTACAGTGCTTTCTCAGTTGATGAAGCATGACTAGTTACTTCCCCAACTTTCTTTGATAAAGTAACCACGTAAAATAATTAAATCCTCATCCTGCTTCATGCAGGTAGAAGACCAGAAGCAGTAAAAGGGATGAGGCGGAGTGGCATATAGGCGGACCACCGGACATATCCTGGTGATCTGTCTGTAGACTGGCAAGGGAGACGTACTGTTTCTCAGCCTTAATGCAGTCCCAGCATTAACCAATTCAATGTCTTTCAATAGTGGAGGCTTTTGATAGCCTTGCAAGGTAGTGTCAAGCAGCTTTGTGCATGAAGGCCTGGCTTCAGACTGCACAATCTTTGTAAGAGATTGGGTCTGTAAGCTTGGGTCTGGTTGAATGACAAGGAATATCCATGATACTGATGGGTAGGAAAGGAGAAATGCTGTCATACTCAAATTAAAGAACAGTAGGTTATTGTCACTGTCATGGGGTGACACTTAAGCAATCCTCGTATTCTACTGGAGGACCATCTAATTTCTGATGAATGATCAATATCTGATAAAGAGAAATCTCAACAGGTCAACTGCTTGACAGGCCAGTGGTGGTCTGAAATGGTGTTTGTTTTCTATAGGTTGTAGCATTGTTTAAATATAGATTGAACTGGCAAAACAGCCTGAGAAAAGAGCTAGATTAGCATTTCAGGTTTAGATGTGAAAGGCATTTAAACTACTGAAAAATCTGCAAAGCCAGCATTTTCTAGCTTTGATTTCCAGCTGCATGCATTGTCTCATTTTTAAATGTTGCTATAGTGGGCGAGAGGTAGGAACTGTTATTTTATGAGCCACTCTGCAATGCTCAACTAGTGTGACACTACCTGGTGCAGAAAGCACCATCAGTTCAGTAATGTCTCATTGACTAGATCTCACCTACGTAAATACAAACCAGAGGGATTTCTTTTTTAATCTCTTGAGATTCTCAGCCTCAGTTAAATGTGTTGAAGCAGTGATCTTATATATGAGATAGTCAAGGGATTATTTAGTTTAGCTTTCTTTGAATCTTAATAACGTGAGTGCAAGGACCTGGCACCACACATACAACACTTTTTAACATGACACAGTTATATGTGCAGTGTGCAATGTGCATTCAGTGACTGCCATGCCGCTTATATTTTAACTTCTTATATAACATATCTAGAGTCATGTTCTTTTACATATGTTTTGTTGAAACTACATTCTGTGAAACCAAAACATTTTTAATTCTGTCTAGGCTGTAACCTTTTGAGGAAGTGATTGTAAGAAATGAGCATGCTTCTCATTTAAGTGAAATATTTCAATTCTCATACTCTAAAACTTTTCCAAACTCCAATTTTGAAAAAAATATAACTGTTAATGACATGTAAAAGTAAAACTGAGTTTTTATTTATTATTATGATAAAATAACAGGAAGCAAAAACGGACTTTTTAAAAACTGAGATTGACAAGAGGCATTAATTTGGTCGCTGGATTTCCACAGAACTTCAATTTTTAGGCACAGCTTTAACTTATTAGTTTCCATGTCCTGAATAAACTGGTGCTGATAGTTACATTTTAGTAGAGTTCTAAAATAGGAGCATTATTAACAAGACATACAAGACACAGTTATCTGTGAATGCTGTCGCTATTGTATTTTGTGTGCTGATACCTGGTTAATGTTCCCAGTTCTTTGTGTAAAAAAATCAATCAAACATTGTTCACAGCTCATAAATTTTCTCCTCCTGCTGCCTTCGTGTTTCTCTACTTACTCTTGAATAGGGCAAGGATCGGTTTGTAAAAAGCATCCACAATGAACTGTCCATCAAATAATCATAGCCACCATTCAGCATTTCACTTATAATTAGTTGGAATATAATTTCCTCAATGGTAGAAATTCCAAGGGCAACTTTGTACAACAGGGATTTAATATGCATTCTGTGAAACTAGTGCTGTCGAGTCCTAATGACAACACTGGATCTGAATGATCAGACACCATTTTTTAAAGAAGTAGGTCAAGGTTACATGACAATCTGACCCAGCCTTTAGCTACTAGAAATATTCTGTGTTATTGATGCTGTGTATTTAGATACAGTCCTACAAATATCTGTAAGGAATTGGTAGGATTAGTTCAAAATAATGAATAAGATGTATTGTACATTATGGTCTGATGACATTTTTATGGTAATATTAGTTAAAATAAAATTAAATGAAATAAGGGCTTAGCTCAGTTTCATTGAAATATAATTCAGATCGTTATTTCCCAAAAAGGAAGCTGTATTGAATTCACTGAATAATGTTCAATGTTTGCTGATTTATGTTCCATTTTTATCTAAAACATCTTCTGAATTAAAAAGGAAGATCTGATAAATATTGTGTTGGGAATGAATCAGGATGATATTTCTTCTTGCCCAAATCACAGCTTGTTAAAGTATTTCCTGGATATTCTATTGAAAAAAACTTGTCAGATCTGCTGAGAGTTAAAGATAGGTAAAAACAATGACTGCAGATGCTGGAAACCAGATTTTGGATTAGTGGTGCTGGAAGAGCACAGCAGTTCAGGCAGTATCCGAGGAGCAGCAAAATCGACGTTTCAGGCAAAAGCCCTTCGTCAGGAATAAAGGCAGAGAGCCTTAAGCGTGGAGAGATAAGCTAGAGGAGGGTGGGGGTGGGG
>NC_057716.1:37804472-37838776 GCF_004010195.1 Chiloscyllium plagiosum
TATATCCCTGCTGGTGGGGTCTGTTTGGAGGTGGCGGAAATGTCGGCAGATGATTTGGTTTATGCGAAGGTTGGTAGGGTGGAAGGTGAGCACCAGGGGCATTCTGTCCTTGTTACAGTTGGAGGGGTGGGGTCTTGATTAGTTGACACCTAGTCATACTGAAATTCATGACACGTGTTGAACCTGTTGGTTGAGCATTGTTCATTGTTGTCCCTATATCGTGAATATATCTTGCCTTTATTTTACTCAAGTTTATTTTGCTAAGCAAAAAGCAATTCCAAAACGTTAAGTCTTTGGAGATAATTAGCATCTATGTGCCAGGTAGGATATTTGGCAGTTGAGTTCTTTTTGGGTTGGAGGGTGCCAGACTTTATTGGTGTGGAGTATACTTGTCATGGAATATTGGTACTTGGACTCATAGATTTTAATCCCTGGATTACAAATTTTCAACAGTGACTGCACTATTGGAGGATAGCAATTGAAAGTCAGGTATTTTTCTCTGAAAAAGAGTGGAAAAAAGTTAAAGATTGAGATATCTCTGGCCCATTATAACATATATGTTTTGGGGATGCTCAGTTGTGACATTGGAAAAACCTGAAAAGCAGGTTGTCCATTATGTTCACCCAACCAGAACATTTGGACGACAGCCGATGAACAAAAATAAAAACTCAAAATAGCTCATTTTGGAAAGCAACCACATTTTGCTTGCAGACCTGTACATCATTGGCATCTACTCAAAATAGAAAACAAATCCTTCAGAGAGGATATTTAATTGGGCAAGCATATTTTCTAACTTCTGAGAATCCATTCAAGTTTTTTAATCTTGCAGCAAAAAATAATATCAATGCTAACTTTTCTTAAAACACAAAAAAAAAACTGAGTAAGATATTATTTTAAACTCAGTTGAAGTGAAGGCTCCAAAATTCCGACCAAAGATTGTGAAACCACATTATGTGAATGTCAGTGCCTGCTGCTTGCTGCACAGTTAAACTTCTTAATTTTTATTGTCATTAACCAAACAGGCAACCACCTAGTTGCTTGCATTAATGTAATTCCAGGAAGATAATTCCATCTTTGTTCATTCTAATGTAATCCTGACAATCTTGCTTATGATATTGTTCTGCTATTGTGCAGATATTTATTGACACATATAACTTGTAACAACAGCTTTATGTTGCATAAATATGATTACTGTATTTGCAACATTCTGGTCTATCTCACACCAAATGTCAGGAATTTGGTCAATGTATAATTTCACACACATAGGTGGCATTACCATTTCATTACTTGAATGTATAATAAATGTGTTTGAATATTCTTGTGCTTTGTACATGTAGGAAGGCATGCTTTTCACTCTGTTTCCATGGCAAATAATCTTCCAGTATAGGCACCTTTGCCCACAAGGAAGACAGCTTTTCCTTACATAAACTGGTATTTTTAAACCCTCAGTTTCAGCTTGCTCTGTGAATGACGGTGTGTCCTTTCTGCAAATGTTTGTTAAGATAAAATACTTTCATTTTCATAGCAATGAGTCAGGTTAAGGGCTTTATTTTGTGAATGAGGAGGGCAGTGCAGCGTATCCTTTGACATTTTTCTGGCTTTAGGCTCTCAGCAAGCTTCACTGTTAATTCAAATGTCATTTTGATTTTGTATTTGCTTGACTTTCCAGTACCCAGAAAGCAGAGTGTAACATTTCTGTTTCCACAAAGTAACAATAAGAGCAATTCCCTATCTTGGGAATTCTCTAACACATAATAAAGAAGACATTTGTTCATACTGATGTCTATGATGAGGGATACATGAGCTAAGCAGGGTAGTGGTCTGCTTTGCTTCCTGTCCCTGAAGAAGCCTTGAAAACTGATAGTGCGATGTGATCAGCAATGTTTTTAACATAATTAGATAGATTTAGTAGCTGAATTATAATCCACTGCTTTATAAAAGAATAATGAAGTTATTTTAAAGTTCTATTCTATGCACTGCTCCTCAGTGCTTCTGTCACACTGTCCAAAATCTTCCAAATGGAGGAAAAGGCAAATCCTTACAAGGAAATAATTGAAGGTGAATCTCTTATTAACATTATTTGTTTATTTCCTTCAAAAATCGTGAAATACTGTAGAAATCTCTATTTGGAAATTAACGGAAGACAATACACTAAATGATTTTAAAATCCCATAGGTTTAATTGTAATATTTTGAGGTGGAATAGATTTTTTTTTACTAAATATTGAGCCTGTTGTTTCTTTGTATCTGATGTTGTTTGAATGGGTACCAGTTAAGTCAGATAGTAGATGGTAAAGTGCCAGATGAGTAATGTGCCAGTCAAGAAAGGTGCCAGACGTAGGGTAAAACAGGTGGATAGAGTGTCTGGTAAGTAGGATACTAGGTAGGTTAGATACCGGGTATCTAGGGTGATAAGTGAGTAGGAAGTCAGGTAGATAAGCGCCATTTAAGCAGTGTGCCAGAATGATAGTGTGCCAGGTAAATGACCAATCGTCCAGAAAAGCAATAGCATGGAATGGGGAGTGCAGAGCATGTCTGGGCCAATCGGGGATCAGGCTGGTGGCAGTGGCGGGGCGAGGGTGTTCTATTCTGGAAGGGTGAAATGTTTTGGGTTGTGGGATTCTGGTCAAGGAGATATTAGTTTTCAGGGGTTCAAATGTTCTAGGGGTGAGGGAGTGGTTGTTAACTTGGAGGTCAGCTTAATAATTAGCCAAGAATTTAACCCCTGTACAGTCTGGTCAACTTTATCTTTCCTTTCTGAAAAAGAAGTTTAAATATTCAACAGCACAACATTCTCTTTTTATCAATCCCTTTGATTTTTTTTTGTGGAAAGTAAACATTTTTTTCAAAAAACAGCGAGGTTCCCAATTGTATTGTGAACATTACTGAATGATCACAGAACATTGGTAATTATCATGCAGAAGTTCAATCCTTGAGTTGCTTTAAGTTCCTAATCAAAGATACTCTATTGAGCGCTCGGTGCATAAATGACTTATAAATGACTTTCAAGTTACAAAATTGAAGGGATATATATAGTTTGTGGATATAATTCATAAGTTCTCTAGAGAACTGAAGGAACTGTCATTAATTAAAGTGTTATTTTTCAAAATAGCAGTTTAAATGTGTGATATTAGGCCTCCTGAAAAATGAAACTTTCTTCTGTCCCACACGTTGGATGCTGTATCTCAGGAATTTTCACAGTGATACTAATGGATCATGTTTAATGACTTTATTTGCTCTTCTTCTATTTGCTTAAAGAATTTGATGTATGTGCTAAAATAGCAAACTATTGTGTTTATCCATTAATCTTGTCAACAAAAATCCCTATGTTTTGTGTTTATTGTACAGCAAAATTCAGATTATTTGTTGGGATATTATTTTTAAGATTTGTGATTCAAATTGTAGCTGAAGAGATTTTATAAATTATTGGATTGATTTGCAAGTATGCTATCTAATTAATGTTTCCGGATATCTGCAGTACAGGCTGTCAAAGTGGATATATGCATATAATTGTAGGTACACTCTGTACCGCATATTTCCACTCAGTGAATGATCCTGATATGGTGCTATTTAGAAGGTAATGCTGCACTGATGTGAATAGCTGAGAAGCATCTTGCATTTCCTTACTATTATAGTCACAGAGCCACACAGCAGGGAAACAACTCCTTCGGTTCAACTCATGCATGCTGACCAGATATCTCAACTTGATGAATCTCATTTGCCAGCAGTTGGCCCACAGTCCTCCAAATCTTTCCTATTCATATACCCATCCTGATGCTTTTAAATCTTATAATTGTACCCACCTCCACATCTTCCTCTGCCAGCACATTCCATAGACCTGCCACCCTCTGTGTGAAAAAGTTGCCTTTCAGGTCCTTTCTATATCTTTCCCCTCTCACCTTAAATCTATGCCCTCTGGGTTTGGACTCCCCATCCTGGGAAAAAGACCCTGGGTATTCACCCTATCCATGCCCTTCATGATTTTATAAACCTCTATAATGTCCCCCCTCAGCATTTGATGCTAGAAGAGAGATCAGAATTGCACACAATATTCCAAAAGCGGCCTAACCAATGTCCTGTGCAGTTGCAACATGACCTCCCAACTCCTGTACTCAATACTCTGACCAGTAAAGGAAGCATGACAAAAGCCTTCTTCACTATCATATCTATTTGCAGCTCTACTTTCAAGGAGCTATGAACCTGCACTCCAAGGTCTCTTTGTTTGACAACACTCCCGAGGACCTTACCATTAAGTGTATAAGTCCTGCTAAGATTTACTTTTCTAAAATGCAGCACCTCACATTTATCTAAATTAAACTCCATCTGTCACTCCTCAGCCCATTGGCCCATCTGATCATGACACCTTTTTATTCTGAGGAAACCTTCTTTGCTGTACACTACATCCCCAATTTTGGTGTCATCTGCAAAATTACTAACTATACCCCTTATGCTCTCATCCAAATCATTTATCTAAATGACAAAAAGTAGTGGACCGAGCACCGATCCTTGTGGCACTCCACTGGTCACAGGCCTCCATTCTACCCACTGTCATTTACCTTCAAGCCTGTTCTGTATCCAAGTGGTTAGTATTCTATGAGATCTAACCTTGCTCACTAGTCTCCCATGAGGAATCTTGTTGAACGCCTTACTGACGTTCATATGGATCAAGTATACTGCTCTGCCCTCATCAATCCTCTTTGTTATGTCTTTAACAAACAAAATCAAGTTCTTGAGACATGATCTCCCACGCACAAATCCATGCTGACTATCCTTAATCAGTCTTTGCTCTTCCAAATACATGTACATCCTGTCCCTCAGGATTCCCTCCAACAACTTGCCCACCACTGATTTCAGGCTCACCGGTCTATAGTTCCCTGGCTTGTTCTTACCAACTTTCTTAAATAGTGGCACCATGTTAGCCATCCTCCAGTCTTCCGGCACCTTACCTGTGACTATCAATGATACAATTATCTCAGCAAGAGTCCCAGCAATCACTTTCCTAGCTTCCTACAAAGTTTTTGGGTAACTTAATCAGGTCCTGGGGATTTATCCACTTTTATGCATTTCAAGACATCCAGCACTTCCTCCTCTGTAATATGGACATTTCTCAAGATGTCACCATCTATTTTCCCACATTCTATACCTCCCATGTCCTTCTCCATAGTAAGCACTAATGCAAAATACTCGTTTAGTATCTCCCCCATCTCCTGTGGCTCCATACATAGGCTGCCTTGCTGATCTTTGAGAGGCTGTTTTCTCTTCCTATTTATCCTTTTGTCATTAATGTATTTATAAATACCCATTGAACTCTCCTTAACCCTATTTGCCAAAGCTATCTTGTGTCTCCCTTTTGCCCTCCTGATTTCCCTCTTAAATATACTCCTACTGTTTTTGCTCTTCTAAGGATTCACTCAATCTCTGCTGTCTATACTTGTCATAAGCTTCCTTCTTTTTCTTAACCAAACCCTGAGTTTCTCTAGTCATCCAGCATTCCCTACACCTACTAGCCTTTCCTTTTACCTTAACAGGAATATACTTTCTCTGGACTTTCACACTCACTGCACGGGCTCACCTTGTCGTGGGGAAAGATGTAAACTCATGTAATCTTGCTAAGTTTGTTGACAGCATGAAGATTGCTAAGAAAGTAAGTTGTGAGTGATTATAAGGAGGTTGTGAAGGACTAGACAAGTTAAATAAGTTGGCAAAGGTGTGTAGCATGGAAAAATGTGAGATTGTCCATTTTGGCAGGAAGAAGCAAAAATAGACATATTATCTCAGTGGTGAGAGATTGCAGAGCTCCAACATGCAGAGGAATTTGAACGTCTTTGTGCATGAATTGCAAAAGGCTAGTGTGCAAGTTTGGAAATGATTGGAAAACTAGTAGCATTTTACTGTTTATTACGGAAGAATTGAAATCAAAAGTAGGAAGGTTGTGTTTCAATTATGCAGGTCATCAGCAAAACCACATTTGAACTATTGCATACAATCTAAAACCATATGTTTGTATGGTAACATATATTCTGGAAAGAAGCCCCCTGAGCAAGGTGTCAATTGGCTTTATAGGTTTTGAAGTAAAGTAGTGAGTAACACTGTTTTATGTCCATTTTTTCCAACTACTTTACACATTGAATTCATAAAAGATAGTGCATTTATTCAATACATTTAGGATGGAATCAATTCCCAACAACTTTACAGTGGAGACAAAAGGTAGGAATTGATAAGGGAATAGACAGCAAGCTATAAAAAGACCACTAAGAAGCTTTCAGAAATGGCAGATGAAATTTAATGTAGAGAAGTCTGTTGTGATTTATGTTAGTAAAAATAACAAGGAGAGACAATAAGAGATAAAGATTACAATTCTAAATTTTGTACAGGAACAAAGGGAGCTCAGTGTGTACATGCACATATCATTGTAGGTGGGAGGATTGGAGAAAAAAGTGATTAATTAAGATCCTGGGTTCACCATCAGGAGAGTAGAGCACAAATGCAAAAATGTTATGATAAGCGTGTATTAAATACCGATTCATCTTCAATTAGAACATGTGTCCATTTCTTGCCATCACATATTAGGAAGGATATGAAGGCATTTAAAAGGGTACAGAAAACATTCAAGAGAATGTTTCCAGTGATGAGCTGTTTTGATCGGTTGGTGAGTCTGGATCTAGTTTTAGTCAATTTTAGGTGATGGACAAAGGAGCAATGACAACATAAGGAAAACTTTTTTTTTGAAGCAGCAAATGCTTGTACTGTGTGGGAGTGAGGTGAAAGCAAATTCATTCAAGGCCTTTGAAAGAGAAATGAATAATCATTTGAAAAAAGAAGAAAAATGCAAAACTACAAGGAAAATGTAGGAGAATGGGAATAGGTGAATTGTTCTGGCTGAGAGCTGACACAAATACAGATACAATAGGCCAAATGGTCTCCTGTGTATAAATATTCTATGATATAAAACTGGAAGTTATGAAACCCACGATGAGGATGTTAGAAAATTTGAGTTTATCGTGCTGTAGAACAGAATGCAAATACTGAGAGTAAGGGAGAGTAATTTTAAATTTGGGGTAATCTCCTTTTATAAAATCCTGCTTTATAAATTTGTCTGCAATTAGCAGCTTACTTAAATTTACTGTTCTTCAGTTTTAAATTTCTTCCAGATTGAATGGAGCTAATCAAGCTCTCTGCTGGAGAGAAGGTGCTAATTAATTAATTGACCTAAACTAATTCTGTAAGTACCATATTGTAGACTCTTCAGAATTTTGGTGCTGTACATAACAGCACCAGGGACCCGGGTTCAATTCCCCCCTTGGGCGACTGTCTGTGTGGAGTTTGTATATTCTCCCTGTGTCTGCATGGGTTTCCTCCAGGTGGTCTGGTTTCTTCCCTAATTCAAAGATGTGTAGGTTAGGTGAATTGGCCATGCTAAATTACCCATAGTGTTCAGTGATGTGTAGGTTATGTGCATTAGTCAGGGGTAAACGCAGAGTAATGGGGAATGGGTTTGGGTGGGATACTCTTCGGCGGCTGGTGTGGACTTGTTGGGTCGAAGGGCCTGTTTCCATACTGTAGGGATTCTAATTCTAATTTTAACAAGAGGTTAAGTTTAGTGCAGGGAGTGCAGTGGGATAATGTGGGTTCACTTTGAGTTTGGTGAGCAAGGGAATTCGTTCAAGAGGAGGTGTTGATTTTGGCTGCAGGGATTCATGACCACAGTTACCTAAGATAAACAGTACACAAATTGCAGTAATTTTTTGAAAGCTGACTAAATTTGTTAAGGAACAGCAGTTTAGATACTATGTCTTAGTTAATTAGAAAAGACATTCCTGGCAAAGAGCTTATGCCCAAAACATCCACTCTCCTGTCCCTCAGATGCTGCCTGACCTGATGTGCTTTTCCAGAGCCACACTTTATGACACTGATTCTCCATTATCTGCAGTCTCATTTTCTCCTCCTCACTTCCAAAGCTGTTTTGTAGAATAAGGAGCTAATGGAGTACTCAACCTGGATGTCTTGCCATCTTTGATATGAATTTTTGACTATAACAGTCTTTATTTGTCCTTTGGGGTGTTCTAAGGAAATTGTTGGCCTTCTGTCAAGAAGATTGACATTGGATCCCTTGGCTATCCTCTCTTTCTTTTTCTCTGTCTCTCCCCATTCTGCACCTGTTGAAGAAAAGGAGGAGATGTGGTAGTAATGGTTAAGGAAAGCATGACAATGCTAGGGAAAGAGGATGTCTCAGAGGTTTCTAGGACGGAATTGATCAAGCAGGGTGAAATTACATTATTTAGTGTCATAAACAGGTCACCAGTAGGAAGAAGAATGGAGAGGATCAAATTCTGCAAGGGAACTCCAAAAAGCTTCAAGTATTATAAGGTAATTATATTGAGGGATTTTAATTAGCCATATAAATTGGGATAGTGATAGTGTTAAGGACAGAGAAGAGAAAGTATTATTGGGATGTGTTCAGGTAAATTTTCCAGGACAGTATGTATCCACGTTTAATCTGGTTATTGGGCAGGTGGTGAGCCACCTAGGTCAGGTGTCAGTAGAAGATCATTTAGGGGCAAGTGGTAGTTGTGTAAAGGGGTTTCGGATCTTAGCGGAAAAGGGATATTGGACAATTCAGAGTAAAAATACTTAATTAGGTGAGAGGTAACTTCAATGAGGCATTAACAGAGCTAGGTTAAATAGACTGAAGCCAAAGGTTGCTGGATAGAACTGTAGCTGAGCAACAGGCTACCTTGAAAGAAGAGATGATTCAGACACAGTCACTGTGAATTGTCTGAGAAGGGATTGATAGGATAAACAAACCCTGAGCTCCCTAGATGAAAAAGAAGATAGAAAATAAGATAAAGAATAAAATATGTCTTAATTACGGTTATCAGGTAGAAAGCCAAATTGTATGTGAAATGTTCAGATGAGAGATGAAAAAGCAACTAAATGAAAAAAAAGAAGGGAAATTAAAAAAAACTAATGCTAAGTTTCAATTTCAGGGAGTTTCATGGAGGGTTTTTCTTTATGAGCTCTATCTCACACAAACTTCCACAATTTGCCTCATTTTGACAGTACCATGCCTCTATGCTACCCTACTTGTGCTATTGTGTGCCCACCAGTGGTGGAAGTACCCACCACTGCTAGGGCCACCCAGGATTCCTGGCACCAGCACCATATTTAAACTATGGCTGTGCACCAGTATAAACACTGCCAGTTAGGAGCTGCCCTTCACAGTTGCAATGTTGGAAGAATTGCCTTAGAGATGGCTGACAGAGCCAAGTTGGCACCCTGTTTTGCCAACAGCAATCTGGAAGCCCTGGTGGAAGGGGTGGTAGAAAGGAAAGCTGTCCTCTTTCCTCAGGACCACAAAAGGAGACCATAGCACCAGACCTTGCCCTGTGTTGTCTGAAGTCGCCACTCAGGTCTTTGTCCATGGTCAGGAGGAAAGCCCAGCAATTCAGGAAGTTTAACAATCTATGTGCTCCCTCAGGATAAGTACCAAGATCTTCTCCCTGCTACCACACACACTCTAAATCTGCTGCTGCACCCACCAAGGTCCATAGTCTACCATGCTCATAATTGCTCATAATATCTTCCTTCACTTACTGTCACCCCTCAAACCACCCACACTATTCATCCTCCATGCCCACTGCACTGTCCATTCATTCACTCATTGCCCCCACTTGCACCAGCATGAATAACTATACTAGCCATTTTAATCTCACTCAATCACTTACTTTCTCTCATTCCAGGATCAAATTGCCCACAAAAAGGGCAGAGTGAGACAAGATGGGTGTTGAGATGCCTGTCATCAATCTCTACATTATCTATGAGGAATGAATCCTTAGTGGCAGAGAAATATGTTTTTTCATGTAATGATGCCAAGACCTCCAAGTCCCAAATCATATTAAGTGTTGTGCTCCTCTCTCATTACCACCACTGTGAATGTAGAAATCCCAGGTTGAATGTCCTGGACCTTCGGGTGACCATCCTCCAAGATGGACTTCGGGATAGGCAGCAGCGAAAAGTGGCCGAGCAGAGGCTGATAACTAAGTTCCGTACCCATAGGAAGGGCCTCAACCCATAGGAAGGGCCTCAAGGGTTCATGTGACACTACAGGTGACCACCATTGCACTATTCACACACGCAGACACTCCTACACACACACAGGCACTCCTATACACACACAGACAAGCACAGAGAGACTCACACACACTCCTACAGACACACACTCCCACACTCTCATATGCATCCTCTCACAGACTTAGACCACTTTCCACTCACAGACACACACATATACACACTCTCTCACAGACACTCATAACCCCCCACCCCAGACAGATAGACACACAGACACACACACACACAAACACAAAACCCACATGCATACATCTACATATACGTTTGTGGGGTGAGTTTGTACTTGCAGAGTTACATTGTACTTTGCTCAAAAACTGCATGAATCAATGTAAGACTCTGTTAGCTCACTTTTTAGATTAGAATCAGTCTAAACATAATGGTGCAGACAACAGCAGCACGCAGGGGGCTAACACCTTCAACATATTATCTGGCTAACACCAATTGTTACAGTTAACCTGAGAATGTAACTTTTAAAAAAAGTTTTGTGATTTACATATGAAAGAAGTGAAACTATCATGGTATTCCAACAGATGAAAGACTCAGCAAACAATCAAGGCATTTTTCAATGTATAATTTCAGTTACATCACACTGTAAACTTTTGCTGTAAATTCTGTGTCTTACAGTTGTGCACTCCACAACCACCTGATGAAAGAGCAGCACTCTGAAAGCTAGTGCTTCCAATTAAACCTGTTGGACTATAACCTGGTGTTGTGTGATTTTTAATTTTGTACACCCCAGTCCAACACCGGCATCTCCAAATGTAGAGTTTGCACTTCTCACAAGTTATTCTGTCTCTTGTCTCCGGCAGGTAACAACGGCATATGCACAGCCTCTACCCTGAAGAAACCTTTGGACATCAGTTCTTCATCAGCTCTTAGGGGAAAAAAAGGTTGCAAATTCCTCAGAGGAAGTACTGACAAGGTTGTCTTCTGCACTCACTCGCTACCAGTTTGGATACTGACACCTAGTAGAGACATGAGGGAGAGTACAGTTGGGAGCACATGCTGGTGAACACATCACAGCAACATCTCCACAGGCTGGGTTACAAAGAAAGCTGTTAGGTTACTGGCATCTGAATGACAGCTTGAGACCAGAGACTGTTCTGCCCCAAGCCGCAGAGGACCCCAGGGTGTCAGTTCATTCATAACTTCACACACAGGCAGACGCAGGAGCAGATCTGTCAGAAGAACTGGGCAAACTGACTTGAAGATTGGCGGAGTCCTCCAATGCTTTCTATACCATGATACCTCTGGTATGTGAGCATCTTACTACCTCCATGGACACATTAGTGGCTGGCATTGCAGCGCCAGGTCTAGCACACTTGGTCTCTGCTGCAGACATACACATAATTGGCAATAAGATCAGCATTAAAGGCAAGGGGATAGGATTCTTTGGATGCTCTCGGCCCCAATCCCTCTACCTTGCTTGCCACTGTCAACCCTGTGGGAGTTCATATCAAGGACAATGATCCTGTATCTGGGCAATACACACTCAGCATGCCTGGACCCTGAAATCCAGACAACCAGTTCAAGGCCAACAGAGCCCATCATGGGGCATACTCCCTGCAAGCTAGCTGCTGACACAGGGACTTCTCTTAGACACACTGAGTGGGAAATGAAGAAAAAGACCCTGTGAGAGCACATAGATGGCTTATGTGACACCTCATTGTAAATATCACAAATGTTGGTTGCTCGAGACTTTGATGCATATACTGGAGCAGATTGTATATCTGGTAGCAATAATGAGGATCTCTCCCAGCACTCTGAACTTTCACAGTACGCAGGGAAAGTAGTATTGCATGCAGGATAATGCTCCTGCACCTTGTACATGTTCTTGGACCTTAGAAGGTGATTACTATTTTGGCAACAGAGATGAAGTTTTCCAGACTGCAAAACATTGCTTGTGTCTCACAGCGGGGAGTAGGATTGCTATAATGTTGAAAATGTTTGTAATGTTGTGGTCAAAAATGCTTGTGACCTGGATTTTTAGTTGATACAATGTATGTCATAAAATCTCAAAAGTGTGAAAAGTGGCCATTTGATTCATCGAGTCTGCACCTTGGGTCAATTCACAGTGTTAACAGTCCATCTATCTGTCTTGCACTTCTAATTAATATAAAGCATATTGCCCACACTGGGTTTTCCTATCTCCCTCCAGGCCTGTACATCTCTACATTGTAGTCTCACTGTCACTTTTGCAATTGAGAAGATCATGGAGGTAATTCCTGCAACACATTTAAGAGGTGACTTAATAGAGACATACAAGATGATCAGAGGATTAGATATGGTGGACAGTGAGTGCCTTTTTCCTCAGATGGTGATGGCTAGCATGAGGGGACGTAGCTTTAAATTGAGGGGTGATAGATATAGGACAGATGTCAGAGGTAGTTTCTTTACTCAGAGAGTAGCAAGGGCATGGAATGCATGGCCTGCAACAGTAGGGGACTCGTCAACTTTAAGGGCATTTAAATGGTCATTGGATAAACATATGGATGATAATGGAATAGTGTAGGGTAGATGGGCTTCAGATTCCTGAAGAAGGGCCTGTGCCCGAAACGTCGAATCTCCTGTTCCCTGGATGCTGCCTGACCTGCTGTGCTGTTCCAGCAATAAAGTTTCAACTTCAGATTGGTTTCACAGGGCAGTGCAACATTGAGGGCCGAAGGGCCTGTACTGCGCTGTATTGTTCTACGTTCTACATTGAAGTCTTTTTTATGTCATTAAGTTCTTAGCCTCTTCCCCGACCTCCTTCCAGGCTGCATTGGTAAGTTAGGAGCTCTCCTCTGACTATCAGCTGGCATTCAGGCCTCCTCTCTGACACTAAGGGCCTGGACGCAGGCTCACAAAGAGGCATCATTGAACCCTGGAGCTCTCCTCTTCCTTCTGTGCGAGTCATCAGCTCTCTGCATTCTCACAGCCATCTGTGAAGACACAAGGAAAATTTGAAGCCCAATTTGCTCAATCTGTAATCATCTACAGTTTGGTTAAGATTTAGCCAGCCTTCTCCAGTTGGCTACAATCTGCCAGTCATTCAGCCGTAGACAATTAGAAATACTAGCACATAAAGATTGCCTCTCCAGTGAGATTCAGTCAAAATCTTTACCCGCAACAACAGTTTTCCCATGGCTCACAATGCTCCCAACGTGAGGCACAAAACACAGTCGTCAGCTGTCTATATTCTCACAGCCAATTGTGGAGAAACAAGGAGAGACTGAAGCCATACCTGCAATATATGCCTGTAATCATCTACAGTTTGCTTAAGATTAAGCAAGCCTTCTCAAGGGAACCCTTTAAATGAGTGGAGGTCATGGTCTGCCAAACCTTTGACTGGAGGTACTGCCTTTCATCAACTGTGGGATGAGCATCTCACACCATGGGAGTCCCATTTGCATAGAAAAAACTTGGTGACCTTTAAACTGCCTGCTTCTATGTCATTACAGGTCTCTCCAAAGCAATGTGTGAGAGTTGGCAATGTGCAACCTCCCTGGCGGGGCTTCAGCCCAAAGCATCATCACATCACATTCAGTGCAAAGTAACACTTTTCTCTGAAAGATCAACTACCAGATTTCCCCAGAAAATAAAAAAAAGTGTTTCCAAAACTTTAGCCTTTCATGTCTTCTTAATGTCTGAAAGAACAGAAAGTTGAAGTTACTATATCTTATTGCATCTTTAGTATGAACATTTGTTTAGACTTTTCAAAACTGACATGTGTTTGGAGCTCAGTTGGAACATTTGTTAAAGAACAATCAACTGGGAGATTAAAAAAAAAGATTTAGCCTTCTTATAAATGATTCCTATGCACGAAATAACATTCAAAGGCTCTAAGATTGATCAAGACGAGGTCTTAATTGGGTTACCTGGATTGAGTGGAGACTGCAGGTTGTGCTTTTTTTTTAATGAATATATCCTGCTGGGTTATGCATGACAGAAGTGTGAATTTTCATCATTGCCTCCTGCCTCAAACCTAATGAAATAGCACAGAGATCATAAGCTTGGTCATATTTGCTTTCTCAGCTTATCAAAGGTGGATTGGTTTTCATCGCCATATTTCAAGGAGCAACCATTTCTAATTAATTTTAAATGTCAGCATCTTTCCATAATGTCATAATGCTTTGATATTTAACCACAAAATTGAAGTTTCATTATTTCTACTGTTGTGAATTATACACAAGAAAGAGATAGTGCTAAGCTGGCCAGGAAATTAAATAGGGTTTCAGTTTCATGGTCTTGAATTATACAGCTATCAGAAAATTGCATCTTCTTTTTAATGATGCTTGCTGTTCTATTCTTTCATCCATTCTATTTAAGAAAGTACTGTCAATATACAGATTTTTAAAATTTGTATTTAAGTTATAATAATTAAAATTGAATGCAGTCTAGTAGTGTCATGTTCTTAGAACATAGGAGTTAATTTTCATTTCCTTCAATTCCATTAATCTGGCCATGCAGTACTTTTGCCAGTCCATGGTAATAAACACTGGATCCATCACAAATTAGCTCATTTATATTTTTGGGTCAGAGCAATTTTAACAGGGTTATATCTCAACGGAAGCAATTTGATCTGCTCCATCTATGCCAGTTGTCTGCATACAACTCACAGACATAACCCTACCTTTTCTCCACAATCCTGCAACGTCTTTGTCTTCAGATAATTTTCCAATTCTATTTTGATAGTCACAATTGAATCTGCCTTCCCCGCTCTATCAGGCAGGGCTTTTGCCCGTAACATCTATTTTCCTGCTCCTCAGATTTGCCTGACTTGCTGTGCTTTTCCAGCACCACTCTAATCTTGAATCTAATCTCCAGCATCTGCAGTACTCACTTCTGCCTAGTACTTTCCAGATCCTAACCACGTGCTGGATTAAAAACCAATTTCTTCATGTTATCATTGTTTTGTTCACCAATTGAAACTGAAAGTGTTTCTTGTCATTTACTCTATTCAGGCACCTCATAATATTAAAGATCTCCATTCAATCTCCTTTTAATCTCTCCTTTTTTATGATTTGTTATATCTCATGATCAGTAAATCTGTACAGTTTTATGTAATATAATGATATAATTATTGTATCATAGCATGTAATCCAAGGGAATAAAGGTCTTATTTTGGGATCACTTGAGGCATGGCATGCAATTGGAAACATGCTGTTCTGTTATGAGTAATAGTTTAATGTTAGACCAGATGCTTATGCACTTATAAATGCAATATTTGTGCATAATATTCAGCAGCAATAAATATCTGTTGAATTTTTCAATAAGAGGAAATCTATGCCAGCTTTCTTGTGTTCGAAAATATAAGCAGGGCCACATCAGGTGAATCACCATATTGAAGGCAAAATCACACCATACAATGATAAGCCTCAACATTTCCAATCAATCCACATAACTGATCATCACCACTGGAACCATTCTTGTGAATCTTTTCACAACCTCTCTAATGCCTTCACATTGTTTTTGGTGCATGGTGACCAGGATTGGACACAATACTTCAGGAGAACAGTTTCAGACTTAATCTGAGGGAGATGAAGCAGGACTGCATTTAGAAGAGTGGCCCATATGAAAAGAGACAGACTTCTGAAGGACGTGCAGCTTCATGGCCAAAAATAAATTCATAGCTCCTCTTGTTGGTACAACTGCCTCTGTATAACAGATCCACTACTATTCTTGATCTTTTTCTCTAGATCCTATGACCATCTAAGCAATATACATTTAGGATAAGATGGTTGACAGCCTGTTAATAATTTCTCTCTTGTGACAGGCTACAGCAGAACAATCATCCTGTCTCCACTAACAGCATACTTGCAAGTTGCATTTCATAACATTGTTCAAAATTACTATATATCCTATTGCAATTCTGTTGCGTGTCTTCTGTTATTTGGAAGCATGATGGGAGATGGGTTAAATGTTCTGTATGCTCATGCTCAGGCTGTAAGAGATAAATATATAGATTTAGTCATAGCACTGATGAGGAACCATGTGGGTACTCTCACACTGGCTCTTATGATGCCAATTCTTCTAATTCTAACTCAACCGCTTCATGAGTATTTTCTCCCAGGTACAACTGATTATGAAGATTACAATCACTTGATAGTTAACACCCAATCAAATGGCTTGAACCTTTGCTCAAATAGATGGTTGATCTTTGGTTCCAAGCAGATATATTATGCATTGCAGGATAGGAGTTGATACTAAATAATCTGACCTTCTCACAACCATTATTAGGTACTCTCTGCCAATCAAAGATTTAAACCAGAGGTGGTAAACTCCTTCATTAATTAACATGATGGCTTTGTTTCTGTGCCTGTTTGTGATGCTCATGAAGCAAATTAAAATTAAGAGAAGGGTTTACTTTGTGTTATTCAATGAGGCCAGCTTCCTGCATGCCCTTGCAACAAGCAAGTACACCCTCAAATTTATTGTTCCTGCTTTATTTCCAACACACTATTAGAGCTCATAATAAATATTATATCAGTTGGGTTCAGCTTAATTTTGTTGATCATATCTTTTGACCATAATAGTACATAATTTTGATGTTCCAATATCACATTTAAACTTCCGCTGCAATGTACACATGTCTGAGAACTGGATTGATATTGGTTGCATTACCTTCATAGCTAAATGTAGAGGCACTGCATGGAGTCATTTCTAGGCTCACTTCTCCTGATGCAAAATCATCACTGTTTGGTTAAGGTTATATTACCAGAGCTTTGCCCTCATTTATAAACTGCATCATGACAGATGTAGAAAATGAAAAGAAAACTGGAGGGTGGAGAGAGCATAACTTCTTCAAAGCTCTAGGTGTATCATTGCACATGAGCAGGCTTTAGACAAACATCTGCATATTTACAAATGGTCAAGGATTTGAAATATAAAAATCCGAGCTCAGTTGTCAAAATCCCCAGGCAACTGCTATGGCGAAGTGAGTCTGGTTTATAATTTTAAGCACAATGAGCAAATAGCTATCAAATCTTTGAAGAACATTAATCATGACAACAGGCATAATGCTCTAACATCAGGTCACAGCAGGGTCCATCTTCCCAAACAGCACCGAATTTGGAGAAGATAGCAATTACAAGACTAAAAGTTCAAGTGATTAGTTTAATTGGCAGTAAAAGGACCCCTGGAAATCATATGTGATTTTTCGATTTTTCACTTCAGCACATCTTTGGCTATTTCCCCAATCTCTTATTTCTCTATTACAAAATGGGACAGACTTTGGATACAGGTGTTGAAAGTAATCCTGCAAGAGGAAGATGGGATTACGTGGTCTCTTGTGAGTTGTGTTAAAAATCAGCTGAACTTTCAGCATTGAGTTATTAAAGCTATTGCAAGCCCAAGTGTATTTTAATAACTCAGCAATGAATGTTGATGAGTCTGTGGAGCGTAGTCTGTTCACAGCAGTCTCTGTCTGTCATTCTGTCTCAAAGGATCTGACAGGAGACACTCCTGGGAGTGTAAATCACCAAGCTGTAAATTATTATCCTTTATCTCCTATGTAGTAAGTTCATTTCTTGTAGCTAACGTTTAATAGGGAGTCTTTATCACAGCCATTACATGGACATTTTTGGATCTAACTGTAATTTACATTCAGGAGCATGTTATGAGATGAAAAGTATTGGATTTGCTTTGTGGTTTATCTCCGCTTGTGAATAGGCATCAAGGTGGAAAAGGTATTCCTTTGTGAGAAAGTATGAATATTAATGAATTACATAGCTCTCATCTCATTTTGATGTTTCCATTTGAAGAATGGATTACAAAGTTCACTTAGACCTTTGGGGAATAAATAATTATATGAATCTCTTGGGAAAGCTGACGTATTAGATTGATATCTATCATGCTTTGTCTTTTGGGGTTTATTTCATTTTGAATTAATCACTAGTATTAATGGAATACATTGTGTTTTAGTCTTTGAGAATATTGACTCCTGATCTTACATTGCAAATTTGTACCAATATTTTTTACTTAATTAGAAACTGACATGATTGAGTCAATATTATTCAAAACACAAAGCAGAAGGAAGTCATTGCAGCCAAGCTTCTTTATGAAATGATATGATTTACGTCAGGTTTATGTGAGGATGATTAACTGGTGAGAAAATGCTGACCTAAGAAAGCAGGGATAAGAAAATGCTTATAATCCCATCAAGTCCATTGTTTATATATGCATTGTTTATATATTTTTCCCCTATCTTGGACTGTAAGGAAAAACAAAACAAACTTTCATAATTTAATTACATCAACTGCACACTGGGAATTAATGACAGTTTATGCTGTAACAAATATATGCAATGTTTCACAGCACTAAGGGCAAGTCCATGTAGGAAATACTGTTTCGTCACAGATCTAAAGTACTCAACATTTCTGGCAGCACCTGTAGAGAGATAAACAAAATGAATAGGCTGAATTTTACCAACCTACTGAAGCTCTCTGGGAGATGAATACAAGTGACCCATAAATAGTATGAAAAGGTGGGGGTGGGGTGTTTCAATGGTGTGCTTAGAGCTTTCCTGTCGTCACACTGTTTGATCAGTGGATGGATGATGGATGGATGCTTTTTACATCCCTTTGGTTACTGAACTCCTTATGTTCCCATTTAAGAACTGTTTCCAACCATCCTTGGCATTTTACCAACTGTAGTGAGCGTTCTGCCATATGGAAGCTCACCAAATATAACCTGGGTCTCCTCTGGGATGGGGGAGCTCCTATCTGGGCACTCTTTGGTGCACAAAGAGGATCTCCAGTGGCAGTGGCTGTCTCCATGGCAATAATACTGCTTATCTTCAGCAACCATGTCTGTTCCCTTAATGTTGCCAGACCAATAAGAAAAATGTCTCAGACTCTAGTGTTTGCAAGGATCACATCTTTCATGAAGTACTATTCTTCCAGTTACTGTCCCAGGCCCAGCCATCATTCCAGGTGGCACAACTGAGCAGCCCTCAGGCAACTCCTATGTACACTATTGTACTTTTATGGGACTGCAGCCCTAAAGGCAACTACGAATGATGAATGAATAACTTGAATGAATGATTTATTGTCATATACATCTAAGGTGATACAATCTTAGGGGGTGTTCTGTCGCTGCAATCTGGCGCCATTTTGAGGTACTAAAGAATAAAAAGAAAACAGAGTTCATCTTCATTTGCCAGGGTCGCAAACACACCTCCAGGATTTCTGCAAGGTCTCCACTCCGGGCCTATCACAGCAGGGAGCCTCTACTCTGGCCACCAACACCACCACAATCAACGAGTCTCGACTGCCAAAAGAGTCCACACTCTGGGCCTAATGCAGCCAGGAATCCCACTCTGCCATCGTTGCAGCCAACACCCCCCATTCCAGGAGTCCATGCATCCGGCCAACGAGCCAAGAATCACCGATGACACCACTCTGGATTCCCCACAACGTCAGGAAGGTGAAGGAAAGAAAAGGGGACAAAAGTGAAAAGCAGAGAGAAAGAGAGAGAACACAGCTCAGGCTGAACACTACCTACTGTGCCGGCAAAAGAGTGATCTTTCAACAGAGCAGGCGATCAACCTGGAATGTTCATACTATTTCTCTCTTCACAAATATGGCCACACCTGCTAAGTATCTGCAGAATTTTCTGCTATTGTCTGTAATTCTAACTAAGATTTTCAGGCATATATTCCACCATTGTATCCATTATGCGAAAAATGGTTTTCATGGTATGTTTTTAATTTCTCCTTACAGCCGCATACTGGAGGTTAGTAGCATAAGATTTAGTCTATTGGTCTGTCAGCATTGTTGAAATGAAGCCTGGGTTTTGTTTGAACTCAAAGTAGAAAGTTGAGGGCTTGCATGTCTCAGTTAGAATGTGTATTTTGTCTCCCTGGTGGATTCCTAGTATCTGCTATTACTCAGAGGAAAGATTGACTATGAACCTGACTTCATTGAAAGGATAACAAGGGAATGAGAGTGCAATGCATTTCTCTTCTCTTTTTATTTAAAGCATGCTACTTTGTCATGGAGATTGAAACAGAAGTGACAACCAAAAGTAGAGTCTTCAAGTTGCAAATGGGCTCAGAAATAATAGCTGTGAAATTTAGTTTCATAGCACCTGATGTTTGGTGCAGCCTGTCATTTTGTTTCAAAAGTGACGGTCAAGTAAATATAGTTCTGGTGCTAGCCAGATCAGATACCATTTTGATGAGGCTGTTATTATGAGCACAGGAACCATCTAGTGGAAATAGAGTGGGCATGTGATGATGTAAATCAATGTGTAATATTGATTTGATGCCAGTACTGTCATTTGCGAGCTTGACATTCTAACTAACTCCTTCTTTTAACCTTGTACAACTGAGCATGTATTCAGCAGCAGGAAAGACTCCAGGGCTCTCCCTCCTCTGTCCTCTCCAGCAATGCTACTTAAAGGGATCATTAGTTACTTTCAGATTAGTTGTTGCTTTATTCTTAACTGGCTGTTGCTGCAATTGTCATAGTGCCTGATGACTTCCAGAGATGTTTAAACTTGCTGAAGTCTACAGGAAATGCTGTGCTACATGCTGAAGGACATTTTCCTAACATTAGCATTATGCACAAGCTAGACATGGGTGCAGCAACTGGAATCCTCCTTGAATACAGCATTACTATGAACAAAGGCAACACAGAGCAGGGCATGCTCATGGAAAAGGGAGGAGGAAGAGGAGGCAAAAGCTATCAGCAGAAGATAAAATCAGAAATAATTCTTCCTTAGTCTGTATCAGGAGCAGTTAGTGAGACATCTCTGCTTCACATAAAAGGTGTCTGCCTCTCCTGTATCATAACATCAGAACAAGAGTGACACTTCCAGTAGCTATGAAGGTGATTTTGCCCATAGTTTTTTGTTGGATCTAGCTTTGTCCAGGCTGAAGCAAAGATATTTGCATCGTCTCTCAGTTTACCAGCTATGGTAGTGTCAATGAGGCACTATGTTCTAAGATAGCTGAATATATTTTGTTTTCTCTGGACAGAGAGAAACTGTGAGAAGCAAGCAGACATTTTGTTCTTAAAGTTTCCTATTGTGCCAAACTGCAGGCATATTGTTTTGTGGATACTGCCTTCCAAAATGTCTGATTTCAGCTGCTATGCAACCATACACATTAACCATATTGTGCCTTCCGAGCTCCCATGATAAACTAGAGATGACAAGAAATATCTTTGATGACAAGATTCCTGATTCCAGTGAGCAACCCATGCAAATGTGGGCAATATGTATATATGAAAACAATGGACCTACATTAAATGTGATAAGGCGGATCATTGGAGTTCTTAAACAATGCTTCCACTGTCTACACCACTTCAGCGAGCCCCAAAAACCTGACAAGAAAATGTCGTGATTTACTGTATGCCACACAATCTTATCACACCATGGATATAACTCTTGCAGTCAGCTACCGGGTGACTAGCTGAGGACCAGATGGAGGAGGTGGAAATTGGTGCTGAGGAAGGAGGCAGCCAAGGAAGTTCCTTTCTGTCTGTGATGCCAATAATCAAAGGATTCACCTCCAATCGAAGTAAACAGAGCTTCACTTTCTCATTCAGCATCATTCAGTTACTGATCATCACAGTGTCCACTTGGTCACAGTTTACGAAAAAAAAACACATCATAAACAACTTTATGAATTGTACCATGTCTTATTGTAAACAAAGATTAATTAATTTTACTTAGGCAAGCTCTCAATCCCTGCCTTCCAGATTCCTTGCTCCTATCATTATGCTATTCCAGTGTTTACTTTATTAATTCACATGACAATGGTCTTACTGACCAGGCAGCATTCATTGCACATTCCAGAAGGCACGTAAGAGTCAACTGCATTGCTTTGGCCACTGGAGTCACATGTAGTCCAGACCAGGTCAGGATAGCAGTTTCTTTCCTTAAAGGACATTAGTGAACCAGATGGGTTTTCCCAACAATCAACTATGGTTTGACAGTCATCATCACACTCTGAATTCAAATTCCACCATTTGCCATGTCAGGATTCAAACCCAGGTCTCCAGATTATTACCTGGATCTTTGAATTAGCAATCCAGCGATAATACCACTAGGCCTTTGTCTTCCATTGGTTGCAGAATGCCTGGTGAAGGTTTACTAATTTTCCATGTGGGAAATTTCATTTGTCCCTGCAAGATGACTTAAAATAATCTGAGGTGCAGAGAGCCTGGTTTTGTTACTGTATATTAATTCACCACTGGCATCGCAATCTAGGTTGGATGACTGTCAGCCAAAAGCAAGAGTGCTAATGTTGTGGAAGTGCTGAGAGGGTGAACACTGTTCCTAGAGAGAACCAGCTGTTTGTGCTTATTTGTACTGCTTCCATTCCTTGTGGCAGAAATTTAGCAATTTTATCAAGGCGTTGGAGAACTAATTGTTGAATTGCTGTGTCTACAGATATGATGATAATAGATGGCATGCAATTTCCCAAGTAGCAGCCAAGTATGGGAGATGTGTTTGTTCTGTAAAAGAAGCAGAAGCAGAAGTTGGGGCTAGAAACATAGAAACATAGAATTTTGTAGCAGGAACAGGCCATTTGGCCTCTTGAGCCAATTCTGCCATTCAATATGATCATGGCTGATCATCCTACTCAGTACTTTGTTCCCACTTTCTCTCTGTGCCCCTTTGATCCCTTTAGCTCTAAGAATTAGTGCTAACTCCTTCTTGAAAACATTCAATGTTTTGGCGTCAAGCATTTTCTGTGGCAGAGAATTCCACAGACTCACAACTCTCTGGATGAAGAAATTAATCTTTACCACAGTCCTAAATTATTTACCATTTATCCTCTGTGACTTCTGGTTCTGGACTCCCCAGTCATTAGAAACATCCATTGTGCATTTACCTTGTCTTGTCCTGCTAAAATTTTAATAGATTTCTATGAAATCCTCCCTCATTCTCGTAAACTTCAGAGAATATAATCCGAACCGATCCAATCTCTCTTCTTGCATCAGTCCTGCCATCCCAGGAATTAGCCTAGTAAACCTTTGTTGCACTCCCTCCATAGGCTGAACATCCTTCCTCAGGTAAGGAGACTGGAACTGCACACAATACTCCAGGTGTAGTGTCACCAGTGCCTTGTACATTGTAGCAAGACATCCTTGCTCCTGTACTCACAATGAAGGATAAAATGCCATTTGCTTTCTTCACTGCCTTCTGTCCTGCATAGTTTATTTCAGCAACTGGTGTACAAGGACACCCAGGTCTGGTTATTCCCTTTCCTCAATCTATTTTCCATGCTACATGGTATGGATTGCAGGCTTTCTGGAACTCCAAATGCATCTAGATTTTCCTTGTGCAAATCTTTCAGTTTTCCTCTGAAGGCTGCTCTGTCCTCATTTCACTTAGTTGTATGCTACTCATACTAGTGGCTGGCTTGGGTTTGTCCTGGTTTTTGTGTATACACCATACCTGGGCAATTTTCCACAATGGTATAAATGCCAGTGTTATGGCTGTTCTGGAGCAGTTTGGCTCAGAGTGCAATAAGTTCTGGAGCACAAGTCTTCAGTAAAATTGTACTAAGGCCCCAAAGGATCTTTTCACATCCGGCAGAGATTTTCCTGCACATCCATCCAACTCATTTACTGTGTCCATTGCTCTTGATGTGGTGTCCTCTATATTGGGGAGACAGGATGCCAACTCATGGAGTGTTTCAGGGAACATTACCGGAAAACACGCACCAAACAACCCCATTGCCTTGTTGTTGACCACTTCAACTTCCCCTCACACTCCACCAAGGACATGCAAGTCCTGGGCCTCCTCCACCACCAAATCAAAGTTAGCCTACACTAGAGGAGAAACTCCTCATCTCCCACCTTGGAACCCTTCAACCGTAAGGCATCGATGTCGACTTCGCTAGTTTCCAAATCTCCCTTTCCTCCACCTCATCCCAGATCCAACTCTCCTATTTGGATACATCCTCTTGACCTGTCCTACCTGTCCATCTTCCTGCTCACCTACTTGCTCCACCCTCCCCACCGACCTATCACAATTATGTCCCACCTGCATCCACCTATTGCCTTCCCAGCTACTATCCCCCAAGGCCCAACCCACCCCCTCCATTTATCTCTCAGCTCCCTTTCCCTTCAACATTCCTAATGAAGAGCTTATGGCCGAAATGTCAACTCTCCTGCTCCCCAGCTGCTGCCTGACCTGCTGTGCTTTTCCAGCACCACACTTATTGACTTTTGCACGAATGCAGTCAGGCATAGCTTTTGCAATATCCAATACCTCCAATTATTTCTTGAGAATGAATCAAATTAGCTGAAAATGGGTATCTGTGATGGGAATCTCTGGAGAAGGTGGAAATCAATCACCCACTCAGCACTTGCAGCAAAAGATCATTGTGAATGCTTCAGCCTTGTCTTTCCCATTTTCCCATATATTAGATAATGAGTCATAGTGTCAAAGAGATGTACAGCATGAAAATAGACCCTTCAGTCCAACTCGTCCATGCCGACCAGATCTCCCAATCCAATCTAGTCCCACCTGCCAGCATCTGGCCCATATCACTCCAAACCCTTTTTATTCATATACCTGTCCAGATGCCTTTTAAATGTTGCAATGGTACTAGCCTCCAGCACTTCCTCTGGCAGCTCATTCCACACATGCGCCACCCTCCGTGTGAAAAAGTTGCCCCTTAGGTCTCTTTTATATCTGTCCCCTCTCACCCTAAACCTATGCCCTCTAGTTCTGGACTATGGAAAAGACTTTGCCTATTTACCCTATCCATGCCTTTCATGATTTTATACACCTCTATAAGGTCACCCCTCAGCCTCCAATGCTCCAGGGAAAACAGCCCCAGCCTATTCAGCTTCTCCCTATAGCACAAATTTTCCAATCCTGGCAACATCCTTGTAAATCTATTTTGAACCCTTTCAAGTTTCACAACATCGTTCCGATAGGAAGGAGTCCAGAATTACATGCAATATTCCAACAGTGGCCTAACCAACGTCCTGTACTCAATACTCTGACCAATAAAGGAAAGCATACCAAACATCTTCTTCACTGTACTATCTACCTGCAACTCTGCATTCAAGGAATTATGAACCTACACTCCAAGGTCTCTTTGTTCAGCAACACTCTCTAGGACCTTACCATTAAGTGTATAAGTCCTGCTAAGATTTGTTTCCCCAAAATGCAGCACCTCGCATTTATCTAAATTAAACTCCACCTGCCACTCCTCAGCCAATTGGCCCATCTGGTCAAGATTCTGTTGTAAACTGAGGTAACCTTTTTCTATATCTACCCTACGTCCAATTTTGGTGTTATCTGCAAATTTACTAACTTTACATCTTATGCTCACATCCAAATCATTTATATAAATGACCTAAAGTAGTGGACTGGGCACTGATCCTTGTAGCATCCCACTGGTCACAGGCCTCCAGTCTGAAAAACAACCCTCCACCATCACCATCTGTTCTCTACCTTTAAGTCAGTTCTGTATCCAAATGGCTAGTTCTCATTGTATTACATGAGATCTAACCTTGCTAACCAGTCTCCCATGGGAAACCTTGTCGAACGCCTTAGTGAAATCTGTATAGATCATGTCTCCCACTCTGCACTTAACAATCCTCTTTGTTACTTCAAAAATTTCAATCAAGTTTGTGAGACATGATTTCCCATGCACAAATCCATGTTGACTATCCCTAATCAGTCCTTGCCTTTCCAAAGACGTGTACATCCTGTCCCTCAGGATTCCCTCCAAAACTTGCCCACCACCGATGTCAGGCTCACTGGTCTACTGTTCCCTGGCTTGTCCTTAACACCTTTCCTAAATAGTGGCACCACGTTAGCCAACACCCAGTCTTCCACCACCTCACCTATGACTATTGATGATACAAATATCTCAGCAAGAGGTCCAGCAATCACTTCTCTAGCTTCCCACAGAGTTCTAGGGTGCACCTGATCAGATCCTGGAGATTTATCCACTTTTATACCTTTCAAGACGTCCAACACTTTCTCCTCTATAGCATGGACATTTTTCAAGATGTCACCATCTATTTCTCTTCATTCTATATCTTTCATGTCCTTTTCCACATGAACACTGATACAAAATACTCACTTCTGAAGGCTTCCCATTTTCCAGCCATCCCTTTACTTGCAAACATCTGCCCCCAATCCGCTTTTGAAATTCTTGCCTAATACCATCAAAATTGGCCTTTCTCCAATTTAGAACTTCAACTTTGAGATCTTATCTATCTTTTTCCAACACTATTTTAAAACTAATAGAATTATGGTCACTGGCCTCAATGATGTGTGATTAATAGCAAATGTTTGTTAGTCAGTGATGCAAACATTGAACCTTTTGTAAGGCTAGTGGTACAGTTGCTTGAATATGAAGGTGTATTTGCTAGCCTTGATTATTTAATGCGAGCTTTTTAAACATCTTGCAGCACTATACACAAATGTTTGGGTCCAGTCCTCCAACATTGATATCTGCTTCCACATTTCCTGCAAATTATGATGGAAAATCTCTGAACACATTGTGGATCAACATGCCACCTCCTACATGAAGGCCACTCTTGAGTGTTCAGTCTGAAGATCTTGAGGCCTACTTACCACGGAGTACTGTTCTTGCATCCTTCACAGGTCAGAGACACTTTTGGAATGATTTCTAGAGTGTGCCCCAGACAAAATGCAGCTCGTCTTTACAAAATGCAAGCTGGCCTTATAAATGATTGCTTGACTTCATGCTGACCTCTCAAGATTTTGCACCCCTCAACCCTGAGGGCGTGGAACCGTTTAACAGCGTGCTTCATGCTGGCTGCATGCTGCAATCATTTACATTAGCAGGCAGCAGATGGTTATATTCTGTTTGTGTCAAAAGCAATGGGAACAAATTAATTGCACATCACTTTGACAGTGCCTATATTCAATAGGTATCCAATTTTGTTGCCAGTATTTTTAATAATAGAGTTAAATAGACAGTTTCTTAATATATTACGAGATTTTACAGACCCGACAATGTTGTGAGTTATTTCTGGGTAGCTTTCTTTTCTTTATTCAATTCTTTCCTCTTCACTTAAAATCTGTGACTCATGCAAAGGTCTTATTCTGCTGGCAATAGCCGACCCCTTGTGTTTCAGCCTTGTTTCCTTTCAATTTTCATTTATCTGGTTGCTAAGAGGATCTGTGGTGGGAGGTTTTCCAGCCAGGAGAAGACATGGTACAGAATCCAGTTTTCACCTCTCCATACACATGGATTTATTTTCGGGCCACAGGCAGATTGCTTTATTTAAATTCTTTTCCCTAGCTCACCAATGTTTGGGTTAATTGCAGCACCCCCCTCATTTCTTTGAACTCCAGTGAATACAATTCTCAGCAATTCAACCTCTCCTCATCCTGCCATACCAGTAATGAGCCTGGTAAACATTCACTGCACTCCTGCTCTCGTAGAAATTCCTTCCTCAGATAAGGAGACCAAAACTGCACGTAATACTACAGGCATAGTCTCACCAAGGCCATGTCTAATTGCATTGAGACATCCCTCCTCCTGTACTTGAATCCTATCCCCATAAGGATTAATGCACCATTTGCCTTGTTTACTATCTGCTTATTATCAGTAACTGGTGCACAAAGATACCCAGGTTGCACATTCCCCTCTGTGGAGTTTAGCAGAAGCTCACAAGGCAGAAAAGAATAAAAGGGGAGAATTAATTGATTCAGGGAAACTTCATTAGATCATGATTTGGAGGTGCTGGCATTGGACTGGGGTGTACAAAGTTAAAAAATCACCCAACACCAGGTTATAGTTCAACAGGTGTATTTGGAAGCACTAGCTTTCGGAGTGCTGCTCCATCATCAGGTGGTTGTGGAGTATAGGGTCGTAAGACACAGAATTTATAGCAAAAGTTTACAATGTGATGTAACTGAATTTATATATTGACAAAGACCTGGATTGTTTGTCAAGTCTCTCATTATTTAGAATGACCATGTTAGTTTCCGTTCTTGGACAGTTCTTGAACTGAAACCAACATGGTCATTCTAAAAGATGAGAGACTTAACAAACAATCAAGGTATTTTTCAATGTATAATTTCAGTTACATCACACTGTAAACATTTGCTATACATTCTGTGTCTTATGATCTTATACTCCACAACCACCTGGTGAAGGAGGAACGCTCCGAAAGCTAGTGCTTCCAAATAAACCTATTGGACTATACCCTAGTGTTGTGTGATTTTTAACTTCATTTGATCAGAATCAAAGTTTCCAGTGACACAATAGTGACACAAAGGGAGCTAAAGCGAGCAGGTAGGTGTGACCATTTACCTTAGTAAAAGCCCTTGAGTGCACAGCAGGAGGCAACCACAGATTGTTTACATTTGGTCTAAACCACTTAAACAGAACAGTCATGATTTGGAGATGCCAGTGTTGGACTGGGGTGTACAAAGTTAAAAATCACACAACACCAGGTTATAATCCAACAGGTTTAATTGGAAGCACTAGCTTTCAGAGCACTGCTCCTTCATCAGGTGGTTGTAGAGTACACAATTGTAAGACAGAATTTAAGATGCACATTTGCTTTAAATTCTGTGTCCTCCACAACCACCTGATGAAGGAGCAGAGCTCTGAAAGCTAGTGCTTCTAATTAAACCTGTTGGACTATAACCTGGTGTTGTGTGATTTTTTAACTTTAAACTGAACAGACTATTCTCAAGTGTCTGTCTGAATGGGTCAGTTTCAAGTAATTTCATTTCAGTGAATTGTTAATTGTATCCTGTAAGTGCTAGACATATCAATGAGCTAGGAGACAGAAACTAGGTCTGCAGATGCTAGATTGATCAGAGTCGAGAGTGGGATGCTGGAAAAGCACAGCAGGTCAGGCAGTATCTGAGGAGCAGGAGAATTTATGTTTCAGGCAAGTGCTGTCATCAGGAATCAATGAACTAATAACTGCATCCTGTAAATGTTAGACACATTAATGAACCAATAACTGTATTCTGTAAATGTTAAACCTGTTAATGCATTGATATCTGTATCCTAAAAGTGTTGATCATATTAATGAGCTGTCAGTTATGATATGATATAAGAAAGCCACTTCCACTCAATGCTGTTGCTTCAGCTCAGAAACCTATAACACCAAGTTCTTTGAATAAAGGCCATTTTACCATCTCTATCTCTCAATCTGGTTTGTGGTCTAAAAAGGAACCTTAACACCTCTCTCTATTTGTAACCATTTAGATAATAATCTGCCTTTCTGTTTCCACAATGCTGTAGTTTGTGCTAAATTAGTGTTTTATAAACATTCATCATAACGCCCTAGCATTTATACTCTATGCCTCTGTCTATAGAACCCTGCATACTTTAAAACACTTTTTAAATCTGCCTTCAAAGATTTTGACGAAGGTATCTCCCAAGCCTCTGTTCCTAAATCCTATTTAGGGTTGAATCTTTCATTTATATTGCCTCTCCTCGTTCATCCTACTAAAGTTTCACAATTTCCTGCATTAAATTTCTTCTATCATGGTTCCCTTCATTCTACCAACCTGCCTTCCTCTTCTTGAAGCCCATTGCTATCTTCTTCACTTTCTAAAGTTCACCCATAGGATATTGGCATTTCTGACAAGGCCAGTATTTATTGCTCATAACTGCCTTTGAGAAGGTGGTGGTGAGTTCCCTTCTTGAACTGTTGCAGTCCATGTGATGAAAGTACACCCACAGTTGTGGAGGGAGTTTGAAATATTTGACAGTGAAAATGAAAGAATGCTAATATAATTTCAAGCTATGATGTTAAATAGCTGAGAGAAGTACTTGCAAGGGGTGGCGTTCCCACATAACTGTTGTTTCTGATGGTCGATTTGGAAGATATTATTGAAGGGCTCTCAGCATGTTTTTATAGTGCATCTACTAGACACTGCTACTACTATGCACTAGTGGTTGAAGAAGTTGATGCTGAAAGTGATGCAGGAGGTGCAAGCCAAGTGAGTTGTTTGCCCTGGATGATGTTGATTTTCTTGAATATTGTTGGAGCTGCACCTATCCAGGAAAGTTGCGAGTAATCCATCACATATCTGACTTGTTTCATATAGATGGTGAACAGACTTTGTGAAATCAGGAAGTGGGTTACCCAGTATAGAATTCTGAACTGCTCTTAGATCACAGTGTCTCCATGCTTGGTCCAGATAAGCTTTTGGTCAATGGTAACTTCCAGGGTGTTCAATGATGATAATACTTTTAAACATCGAGAGATGATGGATACATGCTCTTTGTTCAAAATGATCACTGTCTGGTACTTATAGAGCAAATGATACTTGCCATTTATTAGGTCAAGCCTGAATGTTTTATTGGTGTTGCAGATGCAGATTCTGTCAGTATCTGAGGAGTCATAAATGGTGCTGGACATTGTGCAAACACTGGCGACCATCCCTGCTTCTGACTTTATGATGGAGGCAACATCATTGATGAAGCAGCTGAAAATGGTTTTGATCTAGGACACCATCCTGAGGAAATCTTGCAGAGATATCCTATGGTTAGGATGATCAGTCTCCAACAAACACAAGCAACTTTTTTTGCACTGGATATGATTCCAACTTTGGGAGAGCTTTCTCCACATTTCCTATTGACTCCAGTTGTGCTAGACTCTTTGGTCAAAAACCACTTTGAGGTCAAAGGCAGTCATTCATGTCTCACGTCTGGATTCAGCTGTTTAATTCATGTTTGAATCAAGGCGGTAGTATAATCAAGAGCTGACTATCAAGTTTGTGTCATCTGTAAATTTTGAAACTGTACCTTATAAAACCAAGTCTAGATCATTAATGTATAGTAAGTATATAATTCTAATACCTACTGCCAGGGAACCTGACAGTGTTGCTCCTTCTGTTTGATAAACAATTGTTTACAACTACTCTTTGCTTCTCATTACCCAGCCAGTTTTATATGCATACTGTACCAATTACTTTTATTTCACATGTTTCAAATTTGATGCTGAATGAAATATATGACACTGTATCGAACCCTTCAGGAAGTCCATGTACACCACATCAACCATATTACTCTCATCATTAATTCCTGTTCTATCATCAAAAAGCTCAATTAAGGTGGTTGAAAGTGATTTGTATTTAACAATTCTGCAATGGCTTTCCTTATTAATTCAGACTTGTCAAAACATTGGTTAACGTTCTCTCCTATTTACATTTCTGAAACCTTTTCCATCATTAGGTAAAACTGATTCATTTCTTACTGATGGATTTATGTTTACACCCTTTTTTGAATAAGGACATAACATTGGAATTCTCCAATATGCTGGGACACCCTCTTATAGAAGGGTAATTGAAAGATAAAGATCGGTATTTTCCTAATTCCCATCTTTACTTCCCTGAGAACTTTTGGATGTATCCCATCTGGTCCTGGTTGCTTATCAACTTTGGTTACATCCAGCTTTTGTAATATATTAATATTGATCAATTTCTAGTCATCCAGTATCTTATCTACTCTATCTTTCACTTGGTCTTAGGTAGCATCTTCTCATTGGTCTTTGCTCAGCCCAACCTCCTTCTTCATAAAACTTTACTCCTTATGTGCCTTTTCTTCTATCTGTTTATGATAAATGGGCATCACTGGCTAAGCCAGCATTTATTGCCTATTCTTAATAGCCCCTGAGAAGGAGTTGATGAGCTACCTTCTTGAACCATTGTAGATAGGGAGGTGTTTGGCACATTGCTGTAAAAAGAGGTCATTCCAGAATTTTGACCCAGCGACAATGAAGGAACAGGAATCTAGTTCCAAGTCAGGTTAGTGTGTGACATGGAAAGGAAATGTGAAGATGGTGGCATTCCTATGCATCTGCTGCCTTTGTCCTTCCAGGTCATAGGTTTGGAAGGAATTGCTAAAAGTGCCTGAAGAACACTTAAGGAACTCCTTAAACATCAACTGCCATTATGTTCTCATAATGTCTCTTTGATTTTCTTATTTCTTTTTCCAAAGCCCCACTTAACATTTTGTATTCAGCCTGGTTTTCACTTGTATTGTGAAACTGATACCTGTTATAAGCTCCTTTTTCATGCTTCATCTTTCTTTCTCTGGCCATCAGTGAACTTTGGCTTTGAAGTTAAAAACATTACAAGTATGGAAAAAACTTTGCAGATCAGGTAGCATCTGTGGAGAGAAATAGAATTAACAAGGACAGGCAACAAAGGGTTGGTCTCAATTTGGCATCATGCTCAGCACAACTTCATGGGTCAAAGGTCCTGTCCTTGTGCTGTACAGTTCTATGTTCTATGTTCTGTTTCAGGAACGTTTATCATAAAGTTCTGAAGAAAGGTCACTCAACCTCAAACATTACCTCTGTATCTCTCCACAGATGCAGTCTGACCAGTTGAATTTTTCCAGTATTTCATGCTTTTAGTTTCATATTTCCAATACCTGCAATATTCTGCTTTTATATTAGAGCTCTGGATTTCCCTATCTTTCTCTATTATGGAAATGTACCTCATCTCTACCCGAAGTCTGGAAAATAGCTAACATAATATCCCTGTTTCAGAGGGAGGAGGCAGAAGACAGGAAACTATAGGCCAGATAACCTGACCTCAGTCATTGGTGACATTTTAGAATCCATTTTTAAGGATGAGATTGCAGAGTACTTGGAAGTACATGGTAAAATAGGGCTGAGTCAATATGGCTTTGTCAAGCGAGATCATGTCTGACAAATCTATTAGGGTTCTTTGAGGAGGTAATGAGCAAGTTTGATAAAGGGGAGTCAGTGGATGTGAACTATTTGGATTTCCAGAAGGCTTCTGTCAAGACCTGCACAGGAGGTGATAAGGGCAAGGTACAGTCATGGGCAGAGAATTGGCTGACTGGCTGACTGGCAGAAGGCAGACCATATAAATAAAGGGGTCTTTTTCAGCATGGTGGTTGGTGACTGGTGCCGTTCCGCATGGGTCCATGTTGGGACCACAACTATTTACATCATACATTAACAATTAGGGCACTGTTGCTAAGTTTGCAGATGTCACAAAATTAGGTGGAGGGACAGGGAGTATTGAGTAAGTAGGATGGCTGCACAAGAATTGGACAGACTAGGAGAGTGGGCAAAGAAATGGCAGATGAATGCAATGAGGGAATATGTGAGATGATGCATTTTCATAAGAAGAATGGAAGCATAGATTAATTTCTAAATGTGAAAAGGCTTCAGAAATCTAAAGCTGAAAGGGACTTTGGAATCCTAGTTCAGAATTGTCTTTTAAGTTTAACGTGCCAGTTCAGTTGACAGTTACAAAGGCAAATGTGAAGTTAGTATTCATTTCAAGATGGCTAGAATAGTAGAGCAGATATGTACTGCTAAAGCTATATATGGCTCTGATCAGATGCAATGAGAATAATGTGAGTAGTTTTAGAACATAGAACATAGAACATAGAACAATACAGCGCAGTACAGGCCCTTTGGCCCTCGATGTTGCGCCGACCCAAGCCCACCTAACCTATACTAACCCACTATCCTCCATATACCTATCCAATGCCCGCTTAAATGCCCATAAAGAGGGAGAGTCCACCACTGCTACTGGCAGGGCATTCCATGAACTTACAACTCGCTGAGTGAAGAACCTACCCCTAACTTCAGTCCTATATCTACCCCCCCTTAATATTTAAAGCTATGCCCCCTTGTAATACCCGACTCCATACGCGGGAAAAGGTTCACACTGTCAACCCTATATAACCCCCTAATCATCTTGTACACCTCAATCAAGTCACCCCTAAACCTTCTTTTCTATAATGAAAACAGCCCCAAGTGTCTCAGTCTATCCTCATACGATCTTCCTTCCATACCAGGCAACATCCTGGTAAACCTCCTCTGCACCCGTTCCAGTGCCTCCACATCCTTCCTATAGTATGGCAACCAAAACTGCACACAATATTCCAGATGCGGCCGCACCAGAGTCTTATACAACTGCAACATGACCCCAGGACTCCGGAACTCAATTCCACTACCAATAAAAGCCAGTACGCCATATGCCTTCCTCACCGCACTATTTACCTGAGTGGCAACTTTCAGAGATCTGTGTACATGGACACCAAGATCCCTCTGCTCATCCACACTACCAAGTATCCGACCATTAGCCCAGTACCCCATCTTTTTGTTATTCTTCCCAAAGTGAATCACATCACACTTAGCTACATTGAATTCCATTTGCCACCTTTCATTATTGGGATTGTATTATAGACCCCCAATAGTCAGAGGGAAATTGAGAAACAAACTT
>NC_057716.1:37841197-37874941 GCF_004010195.1 Chiloscyllium plagiosum
CCCCCAAGAGCACTAGCAAACCTCCCCCCAAGGATACTGGTGCCCCTCAGGTTCAGGTGTAGACCATCCTGTTTATAGAGGTCCTACCGTCCCCAGAAAGAACCCCAGTTATCCAAAAACCGGAATCCCTCCCTCCTGCACCATCCCTGTAGCCACGCATTTAAGTGTTCTCTTTCCCTATTCCTCGAATTCTCTATCCGTGGCACGGGTAACAAACCAGAGACAACAACTCTGTTCGTTCTAACTCTGAGCTTCCAACCTAGCTCCCTGAAAGCCTGGGTCCCGTATCTAAGGGAGGATGTGCTGCTGTTGGAGAGGGTCCAAAGGAGATTTGCAAGAATGATCCTGAGGATGAAGGGCTTGAAGAGCGGTTGAGAACTCTGGGTCTGAGCTCAATGTAGTTTAGATGGATGAGTGAGTGGGAATCTCATTGGAACTTCCAGAATACTGAGAGGCCTGGATAGAGTGGATACAGAGAAGATGTTTCCACTTTTTCCCTGGGGTGGGGAAAATCCAGAACTAGAGGGCATAGATTTAGGGTGAGAGGGGAAAAATTAAAAAGGGACCTTAGGGGCCGTCGAGGGTGATGCGTGTATAAAATGAGCTGCTGAGGAAGTAATGGAGGCTGGTACATTTACAATATTTAAAAGGCATTTGGATGGGTATATGAATAGGAAGGGTTTAGTGGGAAATGGGCAAAGTGTTGGCAAATGGGACTACATTAAGTTAGGATATCTGGTCGGCATGGACGCATTGTACATCTCTTTGACTCTAGCCCGAGGGCACAGCTTTAGAGTGAAGTGATGACCATTTAGAGGAGGAATTCCTTCTGCCTGAGGATGGTTAATCTGTGGAACTCATTGTTGTAGCAGGTTGTAGAGGCCAAGTCATTGAGTGTATTTAAGACAGAGATAAAGTTGGAAATGCCACCCGTCAGCCAACCAGAGGGCAGCAGCTCTTTTTTTTGTGGGCATTAATCATGAGGCAGTAGTGATAGTCAACATCAAAGAACCCAATAGAGGCCCAGGAACAGTGAAGGACCAAGGCAACAGATGGAAGGGGGCGGGATGGTGGTCACAGAGTGAGGAATTGTTGGAAGACTGTGGATCGAATGAGGGTGGAGGCAAGAGGACAATAAGGTCACCTTCCCATTCTGCCCAGGGAATTAAATGCACCCCCACCTCCACTTACCCCACCCCTCATCCCAGCCTTCACTCCTCATCTTGTGTGAGGTCATTAAGTTCTGCCCAATATTTCTCTAACAAAAATTCATGTAAATACAAAAGAAGCGATAACTGTGCTAGTTATTGCAATTAGTATAGGGTGATCAATCAGAGAAACTGACATTATTGCTCAGAATCACTTTAACCATAGAATCCCTACAGTTTGGAATCAGACCATTTGGCCCAACAAGTCCAGATTGACCCTCCAAAAAGCATCACACTCAGCCCAGTAATTCTGCATTTCTCATGAGTAATTCACCAACCTAATTAAAAATCACACAACACCAGGTTATAGTCACAACCACCTGATGAAGGAGCAGTGCTCCCAAATAAACCTGTTAGACTATAACCTGGTGTTGTGCGATTTTTACCTTTGCACATCCCAGTCCAAGACCAGCACCTCCAAATCACAACCACCTTACCCACACACAGCTTTGGACTGTGGGTGGAAACTACAGCACCTGAAAGGAACCCACACAGGTACAGAGAGAATGTGCAAATTCAACACAGTAACCCAAGGGTGGAATTGAACCCAGGTCCATGGTGCTGTGAGGGGGCAGTGCTAACCACTGAGCTACCATACATTTGATACACAGAAGGCTCTCATAAGTGTACCAACAAAGAATTGATCATGAGAATTGAATTTCAATCATAAAAAGACTATTAAAAATGAAAAACTTATAATGAGTCAGATTATTTTCGGTCAAGATCTGTTATAATGTGTGTTTGTGTTTTCTTTATTTTACAGTAATTAAAACATAATATTTGAATTAATCAATGTAGTTTCATTTAGACAGGGAGTTGCATGTCTAATTATGTGTGACATTTTACTATTTAAGAAAGCTGGGAGTGTAAATTTTAATTAAATATCCTTCATAACTTAATTGCAAGCAAAATGACTGGAATCATTAAATTTTGGATATTTTTGCAGTTTATACAACAATATTTTCTTGTATGCTACCACGTGAAAGCTTGTCACAAAAGGAGGAAACAAAGCAAACAATGGAAGGTAAGTGAAGGAATGTGCTTCCCTTCATTTGGGCCAGATTTTCACCAACGAAGTTGATAGCTCAAAATTAGAAGATTCTTTAACTTGGCAGACACACCTCAGTTTAAAGCACTGAATTACATGGAACCTTTACTCTGAAATGCTTTAGCCTAATTGGACAGGTCCCATTAATTCTGGAAGCAGATTGTAGCTAGCTACAGGGTGAGCAAGTGCCAAGATGAGCTGGTTAGAAGGACCATCTGTTTCTCCAGCACTTCAATCCAGTTGTATAAATAGTTGTTCTGTCCTCTAGCCCTCACATCTCCATAACATTCAGCCACTTTCCATGTGGTCTCTGTGCCAACTCATTGGCCCTTCCAGTCCCCATGCCCCTCATTCTGTCCATGTCAATTCATCTGCCAGAATTCATAGAACATAGAACACAGCACAGAAACAGGCCCTTCAGCCCACCATGTCTGTGGTGACCATGATGCTTTTACAACCAATCCCATCTGCCTGTACATGGTCTATTCCCTGCCTGTTCAAGTGTCTGTCTATATGTCCCTCTGCTTCTACCACAATATATCCTTGGCAAGTAGGATTAAGGAGAATCCCAAGGCATTTTATACATAAATTAGAAGCAAGAGGGTAACTAGGGAAAGGGTAAGTCACTGAAGGAAAAAGGAGGGAGCTTTTGTGTTCCAAGGGTCCGTAGTGTGGCATGGGAGTACAACTATTCTTTAACATAATTGGTTCACAAACATGGCGGAATTGCTGACTTATCCACAAAGCCTGACATGCTGTAGGTGGTTTCTCATATCTTATCACTGCTGACCTGTTCCACTGGTTTATTTAATTTAACTGTTCCTGCCTGTGCACATGCTGCACGAAAGACGCATAAGTTTTACGGATATTTAATCACAGTTTAAATCAATTCTTAACAGGTTTCAACTCCTGTGTAGTCAACATCAATTTGGTCAAAGATTGTGCTCAAAGTCTTTACACAAACATAACCATCGGGTAAATACATATTCAATATGTATTTGTGCAGGAATGTATTTGTGTGCATCTAAAACAATTCTCAATTGTGCCTGAGGATGTAAAGGAATCAGAGTGACCTTGTGATAATGAGAGCAATTTGGTTTGATTCTGAAACTGAGAGGATAATACTTGGCCTTGGTTCATGGCTACTGGATAAAATGGTGTAAACAGATTAGAATTTAAAACAGCTTGGACTTTCTTGAGTGTAAAGCAATTCAGTTATTCAAAATGTAACATTTATTGCACAATTAGTGAACTGGCATGAATGAATATTAATTTGGAGCCTAATCTGGCTTGGAAAGCTATATACTTTTAAGATGCTTGTTAACCATGAAGTATTGTATAGGAAGAATGAAAGCAAAATGTGAATGATTAACTGAAATTCCAAAACTAGCATTTTTCAGCTTTTGAAATGGAAGAAAAATTTAAAGTATCTCTGCAGCTGGAGTTGGATAGGAATTCTGTGCTTTTCACTGTATGTACCATAAATATGTCATAGCCCATAAGTTGAATTGTGTTCAGTAAGTGCAGTTCCTTTAGTATAGCTGAGATCAGTAAATCATGGAGAGGTGAAAGAGGTTGGGAACTGATTCCAAACTCAGAGTAGAATAGCATGTTCTAAATTCAAAAATAATAGCCAGTATTCCATCTCCTTTTGACCACACTTGTCCTTTTCAAATGCATTTGCGTTCATTACAACATTAACATGGATCTCCAAGTTGGATTTTGAGTGGATAATTTCCACTTTCACTAAGTGTTCTTAACAGTTACAGGATATATGGAGGACTTAGTAAATAAAAAACACAAAAGTGCTATGTTCAAGCTCTGTAATTCTGCTGACCTTGCTGAACTAAGCAAAGGTGATTTACACGACTACAAATGAACACATGATATGGGTTAGTGGAGATTCACTTTTCCTGATATCTAGTGAATTGCGCTAGTATCAGTGTGTGTTAGGTGATGACTAAAATCTAATGTAATAATCTATTGTGACAAAAACCTCATGAGGCTCCACCAGTTAAATACATTGTACATATCCACTGCAGGCTAATGCATGGAGAATGTCATCTTGGATGAAAGATCAAGAACTACCAAGTAGTAGCTTGTACCAATGCAGGCTACAGGTATCCACAGAACTGTAATTCAGCATAGCTGATTGTTTCAAAGATGGGAGGTACGTCAATGGGACAAAACTGAGAAAAGTTGACTTTGTTTCTTTTGACGTGATAAAGGTATTCATTAAATATTCATTAAGCTGGACCCCTTCACAGTTAGAAAATGTGGGCAGCACCGTGGTTAGCACTGCTGCCTCTCAGCGCCAGAGACCCAGCTTCAATTCCCGCCTCAGGCGACTCTCTGTGTGGAGGTTGCACATTCTCCCCGTGTCTGCGTGGATTTCCTCCCACAATCCAAAAATATGCAGGTTAGGTAAACTGGCCAGGCTAAATTGCCTGTAGTGTTAGGTGAAGGGGTAAATGTAGGGGAATGGGTCTGGGTGGGTTGTGGGTCGGTGTGGACTTGTTAGGCTGAAGGGCCTGTTTCCACACTGTAGGTAATCTAATCTAAAAAATAATTCAATTCGAAGTTGATTTTGGTTGTTCTTGTAATTCTGTACCATGTTGAAACACTCACTTTGTAAGGCAAGTCTTGAGACAATGGAATTTTAGGTAATAGGAAGTCACCCCAGAGGGAGGGAGGTCTCACTAGGAAGCTACACAAAAGTAATGTTTATTGTGTAAGCTGTCAGTGGTATAGTCAGCCTCCTGCAGAGCAATATTGTTCAAACATATCTGTCCCCTTACTTCTGGAGTTGTCTGTAACACTATTAAATGAGTAACCTTCAATATGAATGCACCAGTGATAAGGCACCAAGGACATCTGGAGGAACCACTGAGTGAGATCGAGAGACACCATTGAGGGAAATTGGCGTTAGCTATGCAGCGCAGTCAGTGCTGAAAAGCATAGCGAAAACTTTCAATTTGTATTATTTTGAACTGGGATATATCACTTTAATCCAAATAAAAACCAAAAGAACTGGAAATCAGAAATAAAAACAGAAATTGCTGGAAAAGCTCAACAGTCTAACAGTATCTGTGGAAAGAAATCAGAGTTAATGTTTCGGGTCCAGAATTGATGATAACTAGAAAAAGTTTGTTTTTTATGCAGAAGATAAAGTTGTGCAGGGAGGCGTTAAGGAGTAAATGATAGATTCTCCAAATGATTAGATTAGATTCCCTACAGTATGGGAACAGGCCCTTCAGCCCAACCAGTCCACACCGACCCTCTGAAGAGTAACCCACCCAGACCCATTTCCCTCTGACTAATGCACCTAACACCATGAGCAATTTAGCATAGCCAATTCACCTGGCCTGCACATCTTTGGACTGTGGGAGGAAACCGAAGCAAACCCATGCAGACACAGGGAGAATGTGCAAACTCCACACAGACAATCGCCCAAGGCTGGAATTGAACATGGGACTCTGGTGCTGTGAGGCAGCATTGCTAACCACTGAGCCACCATGCTGAGATAGTGCCCAAAAAGAGAGAAGAAGAGTTAGACAGACAAAAGAGTGGACAATGATCAGCCTAGGAGAATGAATAGCTACTAATGAGGACTATTGCTGGCTAACAATGGGTGTGTGATAACATGGTCTGGTGTGTGGGGCTTGGGGTAAGGACAAGGGAGAACATCCCTCAAGTCCTAAAATTGTTGAACTCAATATTAAGTCCAGAAGGCTGTGGAGTTCCCAAGAAGAAAATGAGGTGTTGAGTTTCACCGGCGCACTGCAGCCAGTCTGGGACAGAGATGTTGGCCAGGAAACAATGTAGTGTGGTGAAGTGGCAGGCAACCAGTATCTCAAGGTCTTTCTTGCAGACAGAACGTAGGTGTTCTGTGAAGTGGTCACTCAATCTAAGCTATGTTTCCTCCAACATAGAGGAGACCACATTGTGAACAGCGAATACAATAGACTACTTTGCATAAAGGGCATGTACAGTGCCACTTCACCTGGAATGTTTATTTGGGCCCTTGGATACGGAGGAGGGAAGAAGTGAACAGGCAGGACTTACACCTTTTGTGGTTATAGGGAGATGCATGGGGCCGTGGGGGGAGTTAGTGTTGGGAGTGAAGGAGGAATGGACTAGAGTGTCCTGGAAGGTCCTTGCGGAAGGCTGACAAGGGAGGGGAATATGTGTCTAGTGGTGGTATCCTGTTGGAGGTGGCAGAAATGGCAGCTAATGATCCTCTGGATGTGGGTGCTGTTGGGATAGTAGGTGAGGACTTGTGGGAGGGAAAAAGGGGGGTGATGGCTGAATTATAGGAGATGGTTTGGGCCCAGTTGAGGGCCCTGTCAACAATGGTGCTAGGAAACCTTTGGTTAAGGAAGAAATTGGATATTTCAGAGGCTCCCTTATTGAAGTTGGCATCATCAAAACAGGTATGATGGAGGCAGTGGAATTGGGAGAATGGAATAGAGTCTTTACAGGAAGCAGGGTGTGAAGATGTATAGTCAAAATAACCATGGGAATCAATTGGTTTTAGTGGATTTTGTTGGCCAGCCTATCCCCAGAAATGGAAACAGAGATGTCAAGGAAGGAGAAGGAGGAGTCAGAGATGGACTAGGTGAAGGTGAGAGTGGGGTGGCAATTCAAAGCGAAATCGATAAATCTTTCCAGTTCCGGATAAGGCAGGGAAGCAGCACCAATGATATCGTCAATATACCAGAGAAAATGTTCTGGTTTGGGGGCCAGAACAGGACTGGAACGAGACATATTCCGTGTACCTCACAAAGAGACAGGCATGACTGTGGCCAATATGGGTACCCATGGGCATCCCTCTGAGCTGAAGAAAGTGAGGGGAGTTAAAAGAAAAGTTGTTCAGGGTGAGGACAAACTTGGCCAGGCGGAGGGTGGTGGTGGGTGGTGACCGTTCAGGCCTTTGTTCCGGGAAGACGAGTAAAGGGATTGCACATCCATGATAAAGAGGAGGCGGTTGGAACCTACAACCTGGAAATTCTGAAACTGGTGTAACACTTCAGAGGCATTGCAGATGTAAGTGAGAAGGGATTGGACAAGGGGAGAAAAACTTAGGCGACCGAAAAATCTCAGGCGACCGAATCAACACGGACATCTACTACAAACCAACCGACTCCCACAGCTACCTGGACTACACCTCCTCCCATCCTGCCCCCTGTAAAAACGCCATCCCATTCTCCCAATTCCTTCGTCTTCGCCGCATCTGCTCCCAGGAGGACCAGTTCAAAATACGTACAACACAGATGGCCTCCTTCTTCAAGGACCGCAATTTCCCCCCCGACATGGTCGACGACTTTAAGTATTGGCAACAAGAACAGACTCAATGTCTTGAATGCTGATTGTGTGATTGTAGATAATTGAATTCTTGGAATTAAGACAGACGTGTAGTTTTCAACTATTCCATCAGTTGATCTCTTAGAAAGACTGAACCATAATTTCCCTTTGAATAGTGTCCAATATTCAGTTGTTATTGTAGACAAATTCAGAATCAATATGAAAAATAAAGCAGGACTTTGCTATAAGCTGTCCCTGATAATATTATCAAGTGTTCCAACTTTCTGATGTAATTTCTATTAAACCCTGGATATCTGCCCAAATGAAATTATAATTAGATTTTAGTGGTGTACGGTCGTGAGTCGCATTTTCCTTGAGCATTATTTTCACATTTAGCATTAATTAGAATTAAGTTGCCAGTGTTGCTCAGAACCAGAAAAGATAAAATTGAATCGAAAAGGCCTCAATGCGCCATGTTAAAAGTCATCTAGATTCCACAATTTCTCCCACTAATTTATCTGATTTGTTCTTCTGTCACTCCTACTCTCCAATCTAGGCTTTCTGTTCTCAGCTTTGCCTTTCTTACCCTCTTCCAACACTTCCAATTTCACTATTCATTTAGCCTCAATTACACTTTCCTACAGCTAACTGCCAGGGCACTTTTGGGTCATTATAAGTAGGCTATGGAGAAGGGCCTGTGCCCGAAACGTCGAATCTCCTGTTCCCTGGATGCTGCCTGACCTGCTGTGCTGTTCCAGCAATAAAGTTTCAACTTTGATCTCCAGCATCTGCAGACCTCACTTTCTCCTCGGAGAAAAACTTGAGTCGAGATAGGAAAGCTGTGTTCTGTGGGGCAGGGGCAGGCTGAAACAATGGGTCTGCCCAGACAGGCCTGTTTGTGGATTTTCAGAAGGAGGTAGAAGGGAGCTGTGCTTGGGGGACTATCAGCTTAGAGGCAATGGAGAAGAGATCGCCAGATGAAATGAGGTTGGTGACCTAATGTTCCGTCAAGGGACCACTGACCAGGGGAAGATAGGAGGAGGTATCTGAGATGTGGAGGTTAATAATGTAGCAATATAGAGGTTAGTACACCAGACAACAATGGCACCATCCTTGTCAGAAGGCTTAATTGCAAAGTTAGGGTTGGATCTGAGAACATGGAGTGCAGTCAGTTCATAGGAGATAGGCTGAATTGGGCGAGGGATGCATAGAAATTGAGGTAACCGATATCATATTGACAGTTCTCAATGAATAGATAAAGTGCAGATAAAAGGCCAGAGTGAGGGGTCCAGGAGAGGGGAGAATGTTGAAGGTGGGTGAAGTGGAGATGGGGAGTGGACTCTTGTCCAAAGAGATGGGCACGAAGGTAAAGGCGACAGAAGAAGTGTCCAATGTTGTAAACATTTTGTTACCTGATTGCTGTGCCTTATTACATGTTTATTTTCTCAGAAGCCAGGATATGTTAAGTACAGTTGGTTAATTCTATGTTGTACTGAATGAGACAATAAATAGTTCTGACATGTATGCCATATATTACAACTTTATCTATTAAATCTGCTTTGCAAAAATGTATTAATATGCCTCATCAAATTGATATTGTATGAAAATAGAATGCTGCAGAAATAAAGCATTCAATTCATTGGGTCTACTCTCAGAAGTCAAATTTCATTTTACTGTTTATTCCTGAAGTCTTTTTCTCCATGTGGCTACCTAATTCCTGTTAAAAATAATTTATCCACCCTGCTTCAGGAACCGTTTGTGGCAGAAATTGCTCATGCAGATTCTTGGGAGAATAATTGCGAATGGCTATTACACAGAAGATAGTGTTGCCACATAATATTTTGAACTGATACATGATCAAATAGCCCCAGATGAAAATCACAGTCGCTCTCACAATCACAGTTTGTCATTGAGTGTATGTGGGTGAGTGCAGAAATGGAGCCACAGAAAATATGACATTCTCTGTTCATACCTAGTCATGGCTAAACGCTCCTTCCCCTTCTCAAGTTTCCAATCCAACTTTAACACTGTTGAAGTTTATGAATGAGGAACACTTTTTCCTCAAAAAAGTTGATGGATTTTGGGCAGATTCCCAATAATTTTTCTGCTCATTAAAACTAGGAATTTGTTTTTCTGATGGTTCCCTCATTTCACCCTTCTATGGAAGATTGCTAATCCCAGAGAATTGAGGATTATGTTGTCTCTGCAGTGTTTCTGTGAGAGGCTCATATCTCATCCTGATCAGACAGAAAAAAAAACACTTACCAAAAGAAGGGTTCTCCCCATGAATATCCTTCTCATTTGAAGCAATCCAGGAAACCAGAAACCAAGTAAGTGTGTACAGTAAGTGGTGGTGTGGGGGGAATGTAGGTCTAATGTAGTGAGACGTGGTGTAGGGTCGTGGGTCTGTGGGATTTTGGGTTCAGGCATGTCAGGGTTGGTCTAGGATGGTCATGGGTCATTGGTAAGTTGAGAGTTCAGTTTAGTTCTTACCCCGGACTAAGAGCAGGTTTTAATCTTTTAACATTTCCTGGGTAGCCATCAAGGTGAAGTCATTCAGAACCGTCAGAAGCTTCCAACTCTAAGTCCGAGTTGGGGGTTTTCCGGATGGGTTTGAGATGCCAGGTAATTGCCCTCAGGAAATGTCAGCTTCACAGACAATTCCCATGGAGTCAGCTGTGTTGGGATCGTCCATGTGGTTCCAACTCTGAATTGCAGTCTTTACTGTTGCAATGACGATCTTCCTATTGAACAGTCAGAGAAACCAAGACAGAAGTTGTTGATGTAGGTTGAAACTGGCAACTGCCAGTTTCATCCAGTTGAACCTGGATGAAACTGGCAGTTGCAAAGGCTTTATGGGTAAGTTTCCAGTTGGATTTGAACATTTTAATGGAGTGAGTATTCATGTGACTACAGTGACAGCTGAATCAGTGCTGCCAGTGTCAAAGAGTTCAATGGACAGCCAGATCATTGTAAAGAGATGTTTGAGATATCTATACAATTGTAATTTACAGATTGCAATTTTGACAAGAGCATGTGAAAGGAAAGATTATTCATCGGGATGGGAAAGGTGAGGACGGGGGATAACAGAAGGCTTTGTTCAAATGCATTAAAAGAGAAACAAAAGAGAAACCAGACAATAGACTTGTGAGCAAAGTTATTGGTCACGGTATAAAAGTTTCAGTAGCAACATGGATACAGAATTGACTGAGTGACAAGAAACAGATAGTAATGGTCAATGGATATTTTTAGGGCTAGAGGAAGATTTGCAGTGGAGTTTCCCAGGGACCAGTATTGGAACGGTTCTGAGGAAGGATCACTGGACCCAAAATATTAACTGACTTCTCTCCATAGAAGTTGCAAGATATGTTGAGCTTTTCCAGAAATTTCTGTTTTTGTGTCAGTATTGGAGCCCTTGTTTTTCCTGACATATATTAATGATCTAGAGCTTGGTGTGCAGGTCACAGTTTCAAAGTTTGCAAATGTCATGAGAATTGGGTCATTGTAAACTTTGAAGAGGACAGTGTGAACTCCATAAGGACATTAACAGGGTGGCAGAATGGGCAGATAGGTAGCAGGTGAGCTTCAGTACAGAGAAATGTGAGATAACGCACTTTGGCAGGAAGAACATTTAAACACAATATAAAATAAGGGGTACAATTCTAAATGAGGTGCAGTAGCACAGAGAACTGTCTGTATATGTGCACATATCTTTGAAAGTGGCCAGACAAGTGGAGAGAGCAGTGAATAATGCATACAGTATCCTTGGCTTTATTAACAGGGACAGAGAGTACAAGAGCAAGGAGGTGATGTTGAAACTGTACAAGACCGTTGGTAAACCTCAGCTGGGACAGTGTGTACAGTCGTGGAGACTACATTATGAAAAAGTTGCGAATGTATTGGAGAGAGTGCAGAAGCAATTTACCACAATGGTTCCAGGAATGAGAAATGTCAGTTAGGAGGATAGATTGAAGAAGTGAGGACTGTTTTCCTTGTAGAGAAGAAGACTGAGAGCAGATTTGACAGAGGTTTTCAAAATCATGACTGCGCTGGAGAGAATAGCTCCTGCTCATGAAAGGAACAGGAATGAGAGGGAGTTTATTTGATGTGTGAAAAAAAGCAAGGGTGATGTGAGAAAAAAATATTTTTCAAATAATGATTAGTTTGAGTGTGGAATGCAGGCCTGAAAGTGTGGTGAAGGTAAGTTCAGCTATGAAATTCAAGATGGCATTGGATGATTATTTGTTTAGAATGGTGTGCAGGGAAATGGGGTAAAGACAGGAGATTGGCACTGAGGAATAGAAACACTGCAGGCACAATGGCTAAATTACTACCTCCTACACAGAACAGTTCTATGGTTCTGTACTTCTGTAATAAATCTGGCAGAGTCCTCAGTAATGCCTTCAATAATCTGGTCTCTTATGAATCCTAATGCCAGAGTTGCATTTCTCTATTCTATGGATCATTAATGAGACCATTTATGGATTCAGCTGGATGTTATACCATTTTGTTAAATCTTTTCTTTCAAGAATTTTATTGAGCCTGAAGTTGAAATAATTGCCAAAGGCTTTCAATATCTCTTGATGTTTCACTTATCCTTTAGTGAGATACAACATCATCTGCTATATTGTCTACAGAATTATATTTATTTGTCTTCCTGACCAGCTTGGAAGCTATTGTATACATCGAGAATTGTTTTCTTTCCAAGATATTCAATTTTGTTTTGTTTGGTCCATCTCTGAAATCAAATATTTCTGGCAAAACTACTTCTGATATCATAGTTTCCTAATGTGCCTAGATATACTACTTTCTTTAAAGAATTTTATCCTGTGGTAATGGCAGTTCTCCCATGCTTTGTGACTACAATGGATTTTTTTTCCCGCCTTCAAGGCTGTAATGTAAGTTTCTCCCTCCTTTAGAGACTCACTAGTGACTTCTATTGCATTCTCCTGGCTTTCTCAGAAGATTTCTGATTCAGACTATAATTGCATACTTTTTAAAACTGCTCAATGCCAAGCTGCCTTGAATGGCTTGGTTAGAGATTTCACTGGCTTTTTGTTCCCAATTTATGCGTTTTCACTTATGACCCGCTTAGTTTTGTTTTTTCCACCAGCCCTGCCTTGAAATATCATTGTACACTGTTGCTGCAATGCCCAATTGGAGTTTCAAGTTTTTGAAAGTCATATTCTTTTAACCTGAATAACTTCAATATCCAAGGTTTCTTGTTTGACATGGGGAATTTTTTGGCTTTAACTCATGTAATAATTTTTGTCTGGTGGCTTCTTGACTCAACTTGGACTCAGAACCTCGTCCACAGGCCACTGTCTTGTGATAAACCTTATACGTCTGCCTTGAAGTTGCAGTTTTTACCTGTTCCTGTTTGTCTTCTGTCAGGTCTGAAAGGTCTTTTTGTGTGTTCTCTGAACTATTCTATTGTCTTTAATGTTGCCATGAGTGGTATGGGAATCACTGTCAACAGCAATCAGTCTCTATCTCTTTTAATCTGGATACTTGTTCCATAATTGTTTATCTGCAGGCTATTTTCTCTTTGGCAACTTTATAGAAATAGCACTGGTCACCCCTTACCACACTCCATCTCTGACCCACACACCATCTCTGATCCACACCCTGTCTCTGACCGGCACTCCATCTCTGACTCACACTCCAACTCTGATCTACAGTTAATTTCTGACCCACACTCCGTCTCTGACCCACACACCATCTCTTGCTGACACACCATCTCTGACCTACACTCTATCACTGACACACTCCATTTCTGACCCACACTCCATCACTGACACACACTCCATCTCTGACCCACACACCGTCTCTTACTGACACACAATCTCTGACCTACACTCCATCACTGACCCACACTCCTTCTCTGACCCACACACCGTCTTTTACTGACACACCATCTCTGACCTACACTCCATCACTGACCCACACTCCATCACTGAGACACATTCCATCTCTGAACAACATTTAATTTCTGATCCACACTCTATCTCTGACTGACAATCCATCTCTGACCCACAATCCATCTCTGACCCACACCCCATCTGTGACACACAGTCCATCGCTAACAAACTCCATCGCTGACACTCATTTAATTTCTGACCCACAATCCATCTCTGACATGCACTCTGTCTCTAACCCACAATCCATCTCTGACCCAAACTCTGTCTCTGACCCAAAATCCATCTCTGACCCACAATCCATCTCTGACCCACAATCCATCTCTGACATACACTCCATCATTGACACACACTCCATCTCTGACCCACAATCCATTTCTGACCCACACTCCATCGCTGACCCACACTCCACCTCTGACCCACAATCCATTTCTGACACACACTCTCTGTCTGACCCACAATCCATCTCTGAATGACATTCCATCTCTGACACACATTTAATTTCTGACCCACACTCTATCTCTGACCTACAATCCATCTCTGACACACACACTCTCTCTCTGATCCACAATCCATTTCTGACCCACACTCCATCGCTGACACACACTCCACCTCTGACCCACAATCCATCTCTGACACACACTCTCTGTCTGACCCACAATCCATCTCTGAATGACATTCCATCGCTGACACACACTCCACCTCTGACCCACAATCCATCTCTGACACACACTCTGTCTGACCCACAATCCATCTCTGAATGACATTCCATCGCTGACACACACTCCATCTCTGATCCACATTTAATTTCTGACCCACACTTTATCTCTGACCCACAATCCATCACTGACACACACTCTGTCTCTGGCCCACACTCCATATTTGACCCACACCTCATCTCTGACACACACTCCATCTCTGACCCACATTTAATTTATGATCCACATTTTATCTGTGACCCACAATCCATCTCTGACATGCACTCTGTCTCTGACCCACAATCCATCTCTGACCCACAATCCATCACTGACACACACTCTGTCTCTGGCCCACACTCCATATCTGATCCACACCTCATCTCTGACACACACTCCATCTCTGACCCACATTTAATTTATGATCCACATTTTATCTGTGACCCACAATCCATCTCTGACATGCACTCTGTCTCTGACCCACAATCCATCTCTGACCCACAATCCATCACTGACACACACTCTGTCTCTGGCCCACACTCCATATTTGACCCACACCTCATCTCTGACACACACTCCATCTCTGACCCACATTTAATTTATGATCCACACCATCTCTGACCCACAATCCATTTCTGACCCATACTCCATCGCTGACACACACTCCACCTCTGACCCACAATCCATCTCTGACACACACTCTCTGTCTGACCCACAATCCATCTCTGAATGACACTCCATCGCAAACAAACTCCACCGCTGACCCTCATTTAATTTCTGACCCACATTCTATCTCTGACCCACACTCAGTCTCTGACCCACAATCTATCTCTGACCCACACTCTGTCTCTGACCCACACTCAGTCTCTGACCCACAATCTATCTCTGACCCACACTCTGTCTCTCACCCACACTCTGTCTGTGACCCACACACAAACTCTGACATGCACTCCACCTCTGAACCACACGTTGACCATGTTGGTTTTTTCAGCTTGAAGTCGAATTGCATGGCTGAGGACCTTGTTTGTCTGACAAGGAGACTCTAGTTTAATCATAGAATCATAGAAGCCTTACAGTGTGGAACAGGCCCTTCAGCATAATAAGTCCACACCCACCCTCTGAAGAATAACCCACCCAAAACCCTTTCCCCTACGCTATTATCCTATATTTACCCCTGACTAATGCACCTTACCTACACATCCCTGAACACTATGAGCAATTTAGCAAGGCCAATTTACCTAACCTGTGCATCTTTGGACTGAGGGAGGAAACTGGAGCACCCAGAGGAAACCCACGCAGACATGAGGAGAATGTACAAACTCCACACAAACAGTCGCCCGAGGCTGGAATCGAACCCAGGTCCCTGGCACTGTGAAGCAGCAGTGCGAAGCACTGAGCCACTGTGCCGCCCCCACACAATGCACAAGATTAATATGGTTGCAGTACTCCAAGTACTTATAGATTGTAAGAAGAAGATGTCCATAATTACAGAGACTGTTAAGAACTCACAAGCCTAAGATCGATCTCTTAACAACTCAAAGAGTCATAGAGATGCACATCATCGCAACAGACCCTTTGGTCCAACTTGTCCATGCCGACCAGCACCTGGCCCATATCCCTCCAAACCCTTCCTATTCATATACGCATCCAGATGCCTTTTAAATGTTGCAGTTGTACCAGCCTCCACCACTTCCTCTGGCAGTTCATTCCATACACGTACCACTCTCTGTGTGAAAAGATTGCCCCTTAGGTATTTTTTATATCTTTCCCCTCACACACTAAACCTATGCCCTCTAGTTCTAGACTCCCGACCCCAGGGAAAAGACTTTGCCTATTTACCCTATCCATGCTCCTCATGATTTTATAAATCTCTATAAGGTCACCCCTCAGCCTCTGATGCTCCAGGGAAAACAGCCCCAGCCTGTTCAGCTTCTCCCTATAGCACAAATTCTCCAACTCTGGCAACATCCTTGTAAAACTTTTCTGAACCCTTTGAAGTTTCACAACATCCTTCTGATAGGAAGGAGGGTAGAATTGCACACAATATTCCAAAAATACAGCCGCAACATGACCTCCCAACTCCTATACTCAATACTCTGACCAAGAGGAAAGCATGCCAAACACCGTCTTCTCTATCCTGTCTACCTGCGACTCTCCAAGGAACTATGAACCTACACTCCAAGGTCTCTTTGTTCAGCAACACTCCCTCGGACCATACCATTAATTGTATAAGTCCTGCTAAGATTTGCTTTCCCAAAATGCAGCACCTCACATTTATCTAAACTAAACTCCATCTGCCACTCCTCAGCCCATTGGCCCATCTGATCAAGTTCTCATTGTAATCTGAGGTAACCTTCTTCACTGTCCACTAAACCTCCAATTTTGGTATCATCTGCAAACTTACTAACTATACTTATTATGCTCACATCCAAATCATTTATGTAAATGATGAAAAGTAGTGGACCCAGCACTGATCCTTGTGGCACTCTACTGGTCACAGGCTTCCAGTCTGAAAAACAGCCCTCCACCATCACCCTCTGTCTTCTACCTTTGAGCCAGTTCTGTATCTAAATGGCGAGTTCTCCCTTTATTCCATGACACCTAATCTTGTTAACCACTCTCCCATGGGGAACCTTGTTGAACGCCTTACTGAAGACCATATAGATCATATCTACCACTCTGCCTTCATCAAACCTTATTGTTACTTCTTCAAAAAACTCAATCAAGTTTGTGAGACATGATTTTTCACGCACAAAGCCATGTTGATTATTCCTAATCAGTCTTTGCCATTCCAAATACATGTACATCGTGTCCCTCAGGATTCCCTCCAATAACATGCCCACCACTGACATCAGGCTCACTGGTCTATAGTTCCCTAGCTTTCCCTTACCAATTTTCTTAAGTAGTGGCACATGTTAGTCAACTTCCGGCACCTCACTTATGACGATCGATGATAACAAATGTTTTATCTTTGACCAGTTTTCAAGACGTCATAACTGTGGGTGGTGCTTACTTCATTCAGACAAGTAGTTTGTATGTCAGACCCATATTTAACAGGTAGGTGACTCCACTGCAATCTTTTCTGTGTGCCTTCGAAGCTCTTAAATTGCTGCATAAAACCTTGACTCTTAGGTTTAAACTCTTTCTCTATATAGAAATTGAGAGTTCCTGATCTCTGGACTTGTAGCCAAGGAAGGAAGTGATTGGCTGACTGGATTGCACTGATAGGAGAAAGTGAGGAGTGCAGATGCTGGAGAGTCAGAGTCAAACAAGTTGGTGCTGGAAAAGCACGGCAGGTCAGGCAGCATCCGAGGAGCAGGAGAGTTGATGTTTCGGGCATACGCACTTCATTTGGAATATGGAGGGGGAAACGGGGCTCAGAGATAAATAGGTGAGTGGGAGTAGGGCTGGGGGAAGGTAGGTGGGAAGGCAAAAGGTGGATTGAGGAAGAATATCTCATTTTCCTCCATGGGACCCTTCAACCACATGGTGTCAACATCGACTTCACTAGTTTCCAAATGCACCCCCCCACCTCATCCCAGATCCAATTCTCTAACTCGGCATCACCCTCTTGAACTGTCCTACCTGTCCATCTTCCTTTCCACCTCCCGATTGACCTATCCTGCATTACCCCCTACTGCATCCATCTATTGCTTTCCCCCCAGCCCTACCTCATCCTCCTAAATATCTCTCATCCCTCATCCCCCTCCACATTCCTGATGAAGGGCTTATGCCCGAAATGTCGACACTCCTGCTCCTCGGATGCTGCCTGTGCTTTTCCAGCTCCCCTCTTTTGGACTGCATTGGTGTTGAAGTGAATGGTGCAGAGTCTAGTGTGAAGAGATGCAATCTTCGAGGTACTGATGCTACTTTTCATAGGATGCCATGCCAACAAATTTATAACATACAAGTGCAAGTGTTGCGCAGCATCAAGATCCATTTGAATATTTGTGCATGGAGAAACAAGTGATTAAGCCAGGGTAAGAAAACATCAGAAGGATGACAATGAATCAAACTTGTATGGGCTTGCAATGTTACCCTCTTTTCATTTGCCAAAACCTTCCAGTTGTTTGAGGTGATATGGCTCTCCTTTTTTTGTGCCACTAATAAAACAAGCAGCAAATCAATATCAAATATTAGAGGTGCCAGCAGGGCTTCAAAAACATCCTACATCCCATGTGTACTTAAGTATAAATTAAAGCAGCATGAAGTTACCATTTGGGTGAAGTATGTTTTGGGATCTTTAAAAGTTGTGCAGATGGATGCTTGTTGCAGGGGTACAGTTACAACCTGTGTTGCGCATTATTGGCATTGCAGAGTATGCAATAAAAAGGAGCAGTCTGAGTGGGACGAAACTGTGACATGTGCCAAAGCACCTTATAGCCAATAAAATACTTTTGAAATGTAGGCATTGCTGTGTTGGGAAACACAGCAGTCGCTGTGTACAGCCATGCCCTCTGAGTGCGTTAATGACCAGGCAATCCCTGTTACTGATGCTCAAGGTAAAAAGTAACCTGTTCACAGGGAAATCTTTCATCGTCTCCTCAAAACAGAACTATGAACTTGCATTTACTTTCATGTGACAGAAGGGCCCTTTGTAATTTAGTATTCCCTCAGTGTAACATGGAAGGGTCAGACTCTACTCTGTTCTGAAGTTCCTCGAGTGCCAACAAACTCCTGACTCAAGTCAAATGTGGTACCACTTAGTAAATACTGATAATTATGCTACCCTCAATAAAACGTGGTGATGTTATCGATAGTGGGGTGGATGGTGTCAGGCTGCAGTCTGACGTTGACCAGCTAATAAATTAGGTAGAGCAATGGCAGATGGAATTTACTCCTGAGGTGTACACCTGAGATTTAGAGCAAGGTGATGAATTTTGGAAGGTCTGACAGAAGAAGGATATGCACACTGAATGGTAGGTTGCTAGGCAGCAGTGAGGAACAAGAGACTTTGGTGTACAAGTCCATAGACGTGATTGCACTGGAGAGGGTACAAAGGAGGTTCAATAGGATGTTGTCTGGGATGGAAAGTCTTGGTTACGAAGATAAGCTGGACAGGTCGAGTTTGTATTCTTTGGAATAGAGGAGGCTGATGGGGGTAAATCTGATTGAGGTATACAAATTATGAGAGACACAGAAGGAGTAGATCATGATAATCTTTTCCTCATGCCAAATGTGTCTAAGACCAGAGTACATAATTTAAGGTGAGAAGCAACTAACTTAGAGCAGATCAGAGAAAAAACAAAATCACCCAGAAGGTGGTAGAAATATGGAATATGATTCCTGAGATGGTGGTGGAGGTAGACACTATCATAACACCTAAGGAGCATCTGGATGAACATTTAAAATACTAGAGCATATAAGGCTATGGATCAAGTGCAGGTAGATGGGATCAGTATAATTTGATGTTTGTTAGTCAGCATAAACAAGGTGGGCTGAAAGACATATGACTGCTCTTTTATCCAAGTCATTAAGATATGCGCTAAAAAGCTGAGACCACTGTTTGGTCCTTACTATTGAGAGCCAAGATACATTAGTTTGTTTTTCATTTTGAAATAGGTAAATAACACAATTAACAGTGAATTAAACATGATCAAAATTATAAGTTCAAAGTTTACCTTGGAATCATTACCCTGGATAATTTTGTACACCACAAAAGAGTGGGTGCCACATTTGGATTGAATGGATATGATCACTTATTTGCCTAGAGCCTAGTTTTGAATGATCACATGTTAAGAGAGTTCAAATTCCACATTTGTTATAGACCATTTTGAATAGAAAATTAATTACGTTTTCTCCAATAATGAATTATTTGGTGTAACCAGAAGAAAGAATTATCAAACATTAGTGAAATAATTCATTCCCAAGTAAATAATAGATCTCTATAATATTTAATGAGTATTTCTTTTTTGATGGAAAATGGCCATTCTAATGTTCAGTATGTGTTCAAACAACTCCAAAATGCATCAAATAAAACATCAAAGATCAATATCTTCTGTGGCATCCATTCCCCTGAAATAAATAGCATTCCTTCAATATTTGCATTTCTCCTTATGATTTTCAAAATTCAGAATTTTTTCACCAATATCAGTAAATGAATTTTGGTTATACAGCGTTAATAGTAAATTTGATGTAGCTACTGATTGCCCAATGTCAAATGTTTAGAATGAGGATTGTTTTTGAGTTGTTAGTTTTTGGATACACTTTGCAGGTTTTTATAGCTTCCAAAGTTAGCCTGCGTACATTTTGCAAAAGGTTAGATCTGACAAACCAGATTATTTGTATCCAAAGGAGTTACCAGGGGAATATACTGGCTGGGCTCCAGGAAAACTTGCTGCTCTTCTTTGGGCAGAAGTGTGAGACTTTTTTAGCCTTCACCTGAAACAACCAAGCAGGTAAAAATGACTTCAGTTTAAAGAACAAAACAACTGTGCAGTACTGCCTCAATATTCAACTAAAGTATTGGGACAGATTATGGACCTTCTGATTCAGAATCAATGATGCCATCAGTTGATTGTCAGTTTTACCGAGAAAGCATAAATGGACTGATATCTGTGTGTGGAATGTGGTTTGAATGTCTGTAACCATTAATCAAAAATCATGACCCACTCTGTTCCAGTTTTCATGCAGCTACTGTTACAGTTTGGCTTCAGGGTGATCAAGTTCTGTGAACAAGCCTCTAATGTATATACTGCAAATTGGCTCCATTTTTCTAATGGCATTCTTGTGGACATTATTTGGTAGGTCAATGAGCCTATCATACAATAAGAGGCAGTATAAATTACAGAACTAGTCTCCTGAAAATCGAACTAAAATTGCTTGTACAAATATATTTTGTTAAAAATGTCCCAAACCCTTTAAACCTTAAAACAAAAATTTAAAGTTTTGTTTAAACTTTATATTAAACAAAAAGTTACAGGTATCAGTAATGATTTACACAGGAATATAGAAAATAAAGACTAAAGTAGGCCATTCAGCCCTTCAATGCTGCCATTCAGTAAGATCATGGCTTATCATCCAACTCAGTACTGTGTTCCTGCTTTCTCTCCATATCCCTTCATTCTTTTGGCGGCAAGGACTATATCTAACTCCTTCTTGAAAATATTTAATATTTTGGCCAATACTTTACACTTCAAAAGGCAAAACATTTTTACTTGAGGAAAGTGTTTGTGGTGAGGTTTATAATAAAAATAATTAACAATACAGTGGAGGGTTCAGAAAAGCTTTACAAGGATGTTTCCAGGGTTGGAGGATTTAAGCTATAGGGAGAGGCTGAACAGGCTGGGGCTGTTTTCCCTGGAGCGTCGGAGGCTGAGGGGTGACCTTATAGAGGTTTACAAAATTATGAGGGGCATGGATGGGGTAAATAGGCAAAATCTTTTCCCTGGGGAGTCTAAATCTAGAGGGCATAGGTTTAGGGTGAGAGGGGAAAGATAAAAAGAGACCTTAGGGGCAACTTTTTCATATAGAGGGTGGTACAGGTATGGAATGAGCTGCCAGAGGAAGTGGTGAAGACTGGTACAATGGCAACATTTAAGAGGCACCTGGATGGGCATATGAATAGGAAGGGTTTGGAGGGATATGGGCCGGGTGCTGGTAGGTGGGACTAGATTGGATTGGGATATCTGGATGGCTTGGACCGAAGGGTCTGTTTCCATGCTGTCCATCTCTATGACTCTATGACTGGAAAGTTATTAAGCTGTAAGTGACATTAAAAAAATTCTTTGACCGTGATGTGAATGTCTGGGATGCCACATTGATCAGTGCCGGGGTCTTAATTATTTCCAATCGGTATACATGACATGGATGAGGGGCTGAATGATTGGTTACTAAGTTTGCTGATGATACAAGAAAGGTAGAAATTAAGTTGTGATGATGGCACAAAAAGTCTGCAAAGTGATGCAGATAGGTTAAGTGCATGGATTGGCAGATGGAATATAATATGGGGAAAATGTAAACTTGTCCATTTTAGTAGGAGATATAGAAAAAGAGCATACTATTTAAGCGAATTATAGAACTCAAGTACAGAGGGATCTGGGTATCTGTCACTTGAGTCACAAAAAGTTAGTATGTAGCTATAGTGAGTGATTAGTAAGGGATGTTATTGTTCATTGCAAGGGAAATGGAATGCAAATGTAGCAATGTTTTGTTACAGTTATATAGAGTATTAATGAGATCAATGTGAAGAGCACAAATCCACGTTCCTGTTTTATTCCCGTGACCCTTGATTTCCTTAATGATTAGAAATCTATTCATCTCTGCCTTGAACATACACACCAACTAAACTTTGCCAAATATGGATCCTTCAGAGTCATTCCTTCAGAGTCTGAATTATTTTGATCGGATTCAAAGATATCCTGTTTGAAATTATTTTCCCTTGTGCTTTTTCTCACCTAATATAATTTCATTTCTTCCACTATCCTGATTTGACATCGAATTTACTTGGTCTAAATCAGCCTGTTTCTCAAGCCTGCATCTGTTTATTTCTGAATCTTTAAAGGGGTTAAAGAGCTAAAACTGCTCTGTTGTTCATCAAGGTCTCAGATGCCCTGTTGCTCTCACTTTACCATAATGACTTGCACTTACAGCAATTTTGACAGCCTTTTTAAAAAATCTAAACCTAGAGGAAAATGTGCTCCCTACAGTTTTCTTGGTTATAGGCAAATTCAGTGACCAATGAGAAAAAGGCCACTGAGCTTCGATACATTTTAGTTGTATATTACAAATTATCCCTAGATTTCAATTTTATTTAATTGTAAATAAAATCTTGTTGTCTCTGTTAAAATATAGTTTCTCCCAGTCTGTCCGATTGGAGTGGTCCTTCCAATAATCATTTTCTTTCTGCATTTGAGAAGACTGACAGAGACCGAAAGCAGTTCAGCTGAAAGAAAATTGAAAAACAATTTGAAGAAAATGTCAAGAGATTTTATTTAATCCCCTATTAATATTTAATATCTACAACAGCGTGATGACATTGGTGAAATAAGAAAAGTGATGACTATAAGGAGCCAAATGTAATCTTTCCTGAATCACAATCAAAACCTAATCAAAATGTTAAGACCCTCATGCAGTCTACTTGTCTGAAACAGTTTTCAGTAGATAATGTTAATAGTGGATTCTAATTGTACTCTATGAAACATATTAAAGTTCATTGATCATATAAGTGCTTTTTTCCATTTCAGTTTTATTAGTTAGTTATAACTAGTTCAGTTATATGTTGGAAACAGCTGACTTCTGATAACTGTTGTTCACGTCTTCATAAATTGCTAAAAATCACGCAACACCAGGTTATAGTCCAACAGGTTTAATTGGAAGCACTAGCTTTTGGAGCACTGCTCCTTCATCATTGTCACAAATGCAGTTCAGTTCTTCATGGTAGCATATTCAGTAAACAAACAAACATTTGAGTTTGACTCTATCTCAACAAACCAAAAGCATCTCTTACATATACAAGACCATATTTACATGCTTTGAGGCACCAGGAGAGTCCGATAACTAAACAAACCCCCAATTAACTTTAGCAGGAACACCTCAGGCAGTAGGCTTTCCCCACTCAGTGTTGGTGGCAGCTGCCCCCAGCATTAGTGCGCCCCTCAGCAGGTAGTCCTGGACCTTAGAATGTACCAGTCTGCAACACTTGATCAACGTCAACCTCTTGTTCTGGAAAATCAAAAGGTTCGGGCAGACCAAAGAGTGTCTTTCAAAGAGTTGATGCTCCTCCAGGCGCAGTGGATGCTTGTCGCGGTGTGCATCCGGGAAAGCAGATATTTCAACTCTTTAGTTTCTGACTTAAATGACTCTTGGAGGGCTGAAACAATTTTATGATTTCTTTCCAGTTTGGCCAGCCTGAACCATCTCTTAGTTGTGACAACTTTGATGCAAACTCTCACAGTTTGGAGAGTTGCAAAACTAAACCTTTCTGCTTGTGTGAAAACTGTTCTCCTGAACTGAACTCATAATTCTTACAAACTGAACTCAGAAATAAACCAATAATAACTTGTCTATTTTCTTTGTTGAAAAACCTGCTAGGCATTCTTGAAAATTATCTATTTAGGTTACTGTTGCAGATGACTTTCTGACTCTTAAAGAAGTTACCTTAGCAGATCTGATAACAGAGTCCATTTGCCTCTGTTTTAAAAATATAAATTCCAAAAAAAATTACCATCTTATTGATCTTTATCTCAAAGCAAAACTAGCATAAGAAACAGGAAATATTCTACATTTCCTAATTTGTATAGCATGTAATTCAGTCAAACTTGTATCCAAAAATGACAAGTCTCTAAATATACAAACATATGAAGATGCAAATTAAAAACTTAGAACGCCTTCAGCCCATCAAGTCCGCACAGACACTTCAAAGAGCTTTCCATCCAAACTCAGCCCTCTACCATATCCTGTAACTGTACATTTACCATGGCTAATTCCACCTTGCCTACACATCCCTGAACACTATGACCAATTTAGCACTGCCAATCTCCCAAACCTGCACATCTTTGGACTGTGGGAGGAAACTGGAGCACCTGGAGGAAACCCACACAGACATGGAGATAATGTGCAAACTCCACGCATTCAGTCACCCAAGACTGAAACCATACCCAGGTCTCTGGCACTGTGAGGTGTGTGTCCCACAGAGTAGTAAGTATGAAATTTGATACTACTCAAGCATTCATTAAACAGTGAACATAAAAATACATTGGGTGGAACCTTACAGCTGCATGGACAACATGGGCTTTGATGAGAAATGTTGCAGAATCACATGAGACGTCTAGTGAGGCCCATCTTAATAACATATTTTAACTAAGTTCTGGGCATTGAGGTGAGATTCTTGTTAGACAGTGACTCGTTGCCTAGTAAAAGGGAGTATCATTGTTAAAGACCTTATTAACTGCAGATCTTGCCTCATCAATATGCAGCTTCCTATCCTGCAACCCAGCATTGGAAATCCGAGCAGGTTCTTGAGGGTGACTTCAGCTCACAGCTGCTCCAAAGGACCTCCATGGTGGACTTTGGGCACCAACATCTCAGGGAATGCTCCATAAGGACCAACCTCATCGATTCCATGTCCACGCTCATTGATATCTGACATTTTCCCATCACTAAGAATCGTCATGGCACATCTCCCATCCACATACAGTACACTGCTTCATTTCAATGCTGCATGTTGGGGTACAATGCTAACCATAATGCAACAGCAAGGACACTTTTTGTTCAGGGGAACACAAACCTAGTTTATGGACTGAAGTAAGCTTTATCTTCAGGTTGTTTGCTTGCTCGCTTAATACTTGCTCACTTTGAGCCTACCTGTATGCTCAGACCATCCCTGCCTTACCTTGCCTTTTTGCACCTTGCCCCTCAGCCAGAGATACCAATCTTACAGTATTTTCTGTTTTGTTATGCTGTTTTAGCTCAGGTATAAATCCAGAAACCTTGTCATGGATGTCAACAGTCATTAGCCAAGTCAAGGGAAATAGCCTTTATCCAGGGTACTCACACAGTAGATTAAGGGCAGCCTCCAATACGGGCCCAGAGGCTTGGACATGGTCAGTTAGCTGCTTAAGGCAGTCAATCAGAATCCTCTACTCAAAAGGGGTAATTAGCTGAATGATGGGCAGCCCAGCATTCTTCTTGTGTCTTTCTGCCCTGTTTTCTTCCTGGAATGAGAGAGAGGCAGGTAAAAAAAGTGATGAAAGTGGGTGGTGGCGAGTTGTCCCAAGCAAATAAGTTGACAAAGCAGAGGCTTAATGTTGTCAGGGGTTGGAGTGGGTGACAGTGAGCAGGTAAAGATGACACAGACGATGGTGAGAGTGGTAGAGCATGAGCCTAGGTGAGAGGTGAGTACACTAGCAGAGTTAGAGTGGCCAGAAGGTAGTGGCATTTACACTGGCAAAGTGAATTTCTTCCTACAATACTCTGCATTCTTTCAGATGGCTGATACTTCACTGATCTGGGTGGCAACCTTGGATCAGTCTGGCATGATCTTTTGATATGCCCTCTAGGGGAAGAGGATGTCCCACCTGGGCAGTACCTCCAGGTCCATGCGCACAGAGCAGGGCACCAATTTTGCCTTCTCTGCCATGTCCAGGGCACATGTCATTAACCTGGATGAGCAGCTCCAGCCTAACAGTGATTGGGTGCCCAATGGACTTTTGGAAGTGGCACTGGTGCCAAGAATGCCAGCTTTTCTGGAATATCCTGGAAGTAATTGTTCTGTGTACAGCGAGTGGCAGAATGAGGTTAGAATCAATTAGGAGGGGTGCCATAGGAGTTGAACAGTGTTAATGAGGGGAGTTCAGTTAGATGCAGCAAGAAACCTGCTGGGACTCATAAAGAGAAACCTTTCTCAAAACTTGATGAAACTGGCACTTAGATATAAAAAATCCCACTGTTACTTCCACCATAACAAAATCCCGAATGTCACTTTAACCATCGATGCATGCCCGCATGAGCCATATAAATACATTAACTCGAGCTAAACACTCTCAACGAATAAAACTGATGCCCACATGAATAAAATGAAACCAGCATAGTGCAAAATAATTACAAGTGAAATTTAAATTTGAAAAACTCCCATGGCAGCGTTCTGCTCTGAAATAGTCTTATGTTAATGGTAATAGAGTGGGACAGAAATGTTGTGAATATGATACAGAACTACCCTGTTTGTCTAAGACAGTTTTCATAGCCTATCCGAATTTGCTCTGCTGTCTGCTGTTGGCTGGCTGCCATCACTGAAAAGCTTTCCCTGCCACAAAATTGCATGCCTGCTTGCTGCCATTTCTTTAAATTGTAATGGTAATTACAAACATTACTCCACTTAAACGGAGACAGAAAGAAAATGTTAAAGAGTGGAAGTGTTGAGCAATTGCTGTTCCATCATTCATCATCGTGGGAGGGTTATTATAGGGGTCTCAGTGACATGGCTTGTGGTGAGATTGGTAGCAGTATTGGGTGAGACATCCAGTGGGACTAATCTCAATGCTAGGGTCGTCTTGCTTAATTTTTTATGCTTTTGACAGACAATGTAGTGAGTTTCTCACTGGCAGTAGCAATTGAGGCAATTATTGCTGGTCAAATATCTTATTAACGGCACCTCATTATATTCAGCTTTTTGTCCTACCAAGCACACTGAACAAGCTAGATGTTGAGAATACTCAACATGGAAAACAATGCGGGTGTTTGATGAATTCAATTTGCTCCTTGCTCTGAAGGACCTCAGTGTTGAATAGCAGGCACCAATATCTCAGGTCACAATCGATGGTCACTATCCACACACACTCCACTCTGCCACCATACATTCCACCAACTTTTCTCCAAGCCAGCACTCACTATATCTCTGTTACTGCATCAAGGCTCATGTAAACAATGCTCACTATCTGCAAAGTCTTCCCACATTTGCTGACACCCAGCCAAACCCTCAACACCATTAACCCTGCATGCTCTTTGCACTGCCCACTTACTCACTCAGGACACCTCCCCACCTGTAGCAACAGTAGCAACAGGACCACCCACTTTCATCTCCATAAATGCCTACTTTTACAGATGCATCGTTGAAAGCGTACTGTCCGGATGCATAATGGTCTGGATATGGCAACTGCTCTGCCTAGGACTATAAGAAACTACAGAAGGTCATGTGCACAACCCAGAACATCACAGAAGCCAAATTTCTAACCATGGAGAACATTTACATGGCTCATTGCTGCAGAAAAGCAATCAATATCATCAAAGACCTGTCGCATCCTGGTAATACTCTCTTACTACCTCTTCTATCGGGCAGAAGATACGGAAGCTCGAACACACGCACTAGCAGGTTCAGGAACAGCTTCTTCCTGGCCATTATTGGACTGATGAATGGGCTCTCAAGCCTCAAATAATGCTAATGTTGCTAATGTTGATCTCGCTTAGCACACACCCTGTGCAATATAACCTGTACTCCTCTAAGTTCTTTTTTTGCCACCTATTTTCCTAAACATCCCTGCTTACTATGATGTGCCTGTACTGCTCGTAAACAAAGCTTTTCACTGTCCTTCGATGTATATGACAATCAATCAATCAATCAATTAATTCTCTCTTATTCCATAAGGAAATCAGCATCCAATAAGATCAAACGAGTCAAGAAGGGTGGTGGACTACCTGACATTCAGCTTCTTACCACCTTTCGAAAAAAAAAGACCTTGACTCTGACTGCCCCAAGCTCTTGACTTGCTGTGCCAGGAACCCCAGGAATAAGGTGGCTACCCTCAATTGACTGAGGCCATCTAACAGCCATGACAACCTTTCTGCTTCTGTATCTGTGCTAAATGGCATAGCAAAACATCAGTATTAGGAGCCTTGTTTCTCTGGATGGGGCAACAAAATGCAAAGAAAATCAGGGCAAGCCGATGCTAGGCATGGATGCCATGAGCATCCGGGTAGAATCAAAGTGAGTAAGTACTATAACAGTGAGTGAAGAAACCAGAGGTGCAGCTTTGTCCAATCCCTAAGTTGGGTAAGTGACCCTACGTCCAAATTGTGATTATTGCACCATCATAAAAGCACTTGTTGGTACACCATTGAAGTGTAGAAGGACCCTTTATATGGATTGGAGGTGTGCCATGAGAGTTGTTAGAGACTGGCATATGCCAAAGGCCAGTGCCTATGGATGTGAGATGTGTGTGACCAGTACCTATGGAACATGCCTGTTTTCCAACATGGAGTTTGTTTGGAGCAAGTAGCGAACGGAATCTGTCAGGTGCTCACTCTGGTTTCCTTGTCGTGTGTTCCTGATTTTAAGCTTGTTTGTTGAGTAAGGTAAAATGGGAGGCTGAATATTAATAAGATGAGATGAGCTGTTAACAAGGCATTTAACAAGCAATAATCCATGACAATGGGCAACTTGCTGCTGCCTCATGAGAATCTCACTATGCCACTTGCAAAAAGCATAAAATATGGAATAAAATGATCTTGATGTCGAGGTGGGCCTTGCCACACATGTTGCCCAACTCAGCTATACATTGTGTCACAGACCACGTCACTTAGATGCATATAAGATGTTGCATACTGTGAATAAGAAGAACAGATTGGAGGCTAAATATTCAACAAACAAATAACTCAGCTGTTGTCTCCCTAACACCTTTCAAGGTATACAAGGTACGTGATAGGAATTTGATGGAATAATCTCCACTTAATGGATCAATGTGTCATCAATGACACTTAAGAAGTTTGACAACATCTAAGACAAAAGAGCCTATTTGATTGGCACCCATCCACAACCTCAAACATTCACTCCTTTCACTGCTGACATACTTTGGCAGTAGTATGTACCATCCCCAAGATGCATTGCAGTAATTCACCAATGTTCCTTTCAAAGCATCTTCCAAACCTGCTCACTCTACTACCTAGAAGGGCAAGAGCAGTAGAACATAAGCATATGAATGCCATCAACTGAACATTCCCCTCCAAAACACGCAACATCTAGGCTTGGAATTATATCCTAATTTCTTTACTGCCATTGGGTCAAAATCTTGGAACTCCCTTCTGAACAGGACTGTGAATATACACCACCCCCTCTGGCAGGAACAGTTCAAAAAAGCAGCTCTCTACCATTTTCTCCAGGGCAACTTGGAATGGACACTAAATGAGTGCACTAAAGACCCACATCCCATGAATGAACAAACTGAAAAAAAGAATGTCAAGGCATTAAAAACTCCAGGCATTTCAATGTTTGAAATTAATATATGGAGAGTTATAAAAAAAACATGTGATTGCTTTCTATCTTAATTTGTTGACAGTGATCAGAGAATTTCCATGTTTGGATCAGCGCAAAATGAATGATTACTCCTGTATCCCTTGCTACAGTTTCATGCATTCCATTTCACCATTTGTTTGTCAGCTACAAATGGTTTTGGATTTTTTGATGTGGAATCATGAAATCCAATACTTGTTACACTTGAATTGAATGTCCATTTTTATAAGGCTATATTGAGGTAAATAAATTTTTTTAATTAATTTTTTTTTCCACTCAAAATAGTTACCCAACTTTGTTAAATAGAATGTAATTTTTCTCATCTGCATGTGTCCAGCGGTCTGCTGATAGTTGATATTGGGGAGCTTTCAGGTAGACTGCAAAGGGCAGCATTAATGAGTTGGCATGAGTTAGCATGAAGTCATAGGGCTGTTAGAGTAGGGGAGGTGTACAGGGGAAAAGGTTAGTATTGAAGATATGTGGAGCCATGGGAATTAGTGTACAGGTTATAGGTTGTGATAGAGAGTATGGACGACCATGGATAGTGGGTATAGATGTGTAGATTGGCAGAAGAGATATGAAGGGCCTTGGGTTAGTATGGATGAGCATAGGCAACATGCGGGGTGAGGAGGTATGACTTGGAAGGTTGCTTATGGTTTTATTCTTTGTTAATAATCTTCCACACAGTGTTGGCGCTGAAGATCTGTCTTCTATGCAGCCTACTTCTTTAGCCAGAAGATTCTTCTCCCATCCAGGAATACTCGGCCTAACTCTCAGCAAACCCTGCCTCGCTAGAACAGAAATGCAACCTTTTTCACAGACAGTTTTCCCTTGTGGAGCTGGAAAATTTCCTCAAGCTGAGAACAGAAATCAGGGCCTTTGTTTATTTCATCACAAGTGGTGTCTGACGCACTGAGTACTTCCAAGGTTTTCTCTTTTGACACAGATGAGGGCCTCAGTGGGGTACCTTATAGACAAATGCAGGTGAAATTGTACATTGATGTGCTCAGTTAGCTGACTTGTCAGATAACCTTTTGTCACTGTCAATGAATATGGAGGAATTCTGTTTCAAATTCAGAAAGCCAACAAGCAGTGAGCTTCCCTTCACTGCACTCCCTATTTCAACTCCCTGCTACATTGCAGACCCAGCAAAACTGATAATGTGGTCTTGTGCACTTCAAAATCAAACTCCAGTAAGCTCTTCTTGAAGTATTACTTCTTTTTAAACACTTTCTGTCTCTGCAAGGTCACTAAATTAGTTGTTCTTCCTGTAAGCATGCACTTTGACTCCAGTTAAATCCAGACATTCATGAGAATGTCTCCAAAATATCCCACAGTCCTTCAAATGACATTGCAACAGCAGAAGTTAGACAAAATTACTTACATGCCTAACTCTTTAAATAACCCAGCTGCTTGACCTCTTGCTGTTGAATGAATGTCAGTTGGTGACTGATGAGCGGGGATGTTGAACAGACTTGAGTGACCCAGGTTTACAAATGAGGTGTCAATTCAGCTGGTAGGACAAACTAACATCAAGACAGTTCAGAGGCTTCTGGTATACTCAGGGAATTCTGGGCTGATCACCTTTCCAAGCAGAAGGTGGTTTGGGCTATGGCAAAAGCAGTTGGAGGCACCAGCCAGAGAGCTAGTGACTTTTGTAGTACAGCTGGAGAGAGTGCCTCTCTGATGATCTGACTTTTCCTCTCTAATATTTAAAAACAGCATCAATGCATAGTTTCATAAGATATACGTAGATGACTGAACCCTATAAAATTCCAAGCTGTGGATTCAGCTAACTGGTTAATTGCCAATCTTTTGCATTGTGGCTAGTTTCATCTGATTAAAAAAGAAAAGCATGATCTGTGACATTTTATGGAATTGGGAAATTGGATTTCCTGACATGTAGAAATATTGCAGCATAATGAATGCTCAGTAAATGTTAAAGATTTACAGAGTTCTGACTTACTAAGATTAACATTTTGTAAATGTGTTGGACTGTGTATCAGCATAGCTTAAACAAACTGGCTATGATTTGACTGGGAGATCACATCCTGCGCCTACTCAATTCCCATGTGACTGCTGTACACATAGAAACCAACTATTTTTGGAATGCATCTCCTTCAACAGCATTTCTCCTGTCTGTGTTTTTATCAGGACTGAAAATGTAACTACATAATGCTAGCTAGTTAGAACAAAAACTGAAGTTCACATTTCCTTGAAAAATATGTTAAGCAATTCAGTACTTTTTGATGGCTGTACCATAGTAAAATAGTACAATAGATTATTGACAAGGAATGGACAAACCATTTTTAAAATTTCATCTTTAACTTTGAATTAATTGACACACACGTATCATTTTTGTCAATTCTTCAGAGTATGTATCTGGGAACAATAAATACTTGGGTTGTTTGAGTATTTCCCATTACGTCTGAAATTAATTATGATTAGATTAGATTTCCTACAGTGTGGAAACAGACCCTTCGGCCCAACAAGTCCACACTGACCCCCTGAAGAGCAACCCACCCAGACCCATTCCCCTACATTTACCCCGACTAATGCACCTAACACGACAGGCAATTTAGCATGGCCAATACACCTAACCTGCACATCTTTGGACTGAGGGAGGAAACCCACACAGACACAGGGAGAATGTGCAAATTCCATCCAGACAGTTGCCCGAGGCGGGAATTGAACTCAGGTCCCTGGTGCTGTGACGCAGCAGTGCTAACCACTGTGCTCAGCTTGATTTTGTGGACATAAATCAACATGTTTGAGGTGAGGGATGCCATGGACGTCCCTGCTGATTACACTTGCAGGAAGTGCACCCATCTCCAGCTCCTCCAAGACCGTGTTAGGGAACTGGAGCTGGAGTTGGATGAACTTAGGATCATTCGGGAGGCAGAGGGGGTCATAGATCGGAGCTTTAGGGAAGTAGTAACTCCAAAGATGGCAGATAGATGGGTGACAGTGAGGGGGACTGGGAGGAAGCAGCCAGTGCAGGGACCCCCTGCGGCCGTTCCCTTCAAGAACAAGTATACCGTTTTGGATACTTGTGGGGGGGAACGAATTACCAGGGGTAAGTAACGGGGCTCAGGCCTCTGGCACGGAGCCTGTCCCCGTTACTCAGAAGGGAAGGGTGGAGAAGAGCAGAGCAATAGTAATTGGGGACTCGCTAGTTCGGGCCACAGATAGGCGGTTTTGTGGGAACGAGAGAGACTCACGTTTGGTATGTTGCCTCCCAGGTGCAAGGATACATGATGTCTCTGATCGTGTTTTCCGGGTCTTTAAGGGGGATGGGGAGTAGCCCGAAGTCGTGGTCCACATTGACACCAATGACATAGGTAGGAGGAGCACTGAGGATGTTAGGCAGGCTTTCAGGGAACTAGGTTGGAAGCTCAAAGTTAGAACAAACAGAGTTGTTGTCTCTGGTTTGTTACCCGTGCCACGTGATAGAGAGTCGAGGAATAGGGAGAGAGAACAGTTAAATGCGTGGCTACAGGGATGGTGCAGGAGGGAGGGATTCTGGTATTTGGATAACTGGGGTTCTTTCTGGGGAAGGTGGGACCTCTATAAACAGGATGGTCTGCACCTGAACCTGAGGGGCACTAGTATCCTTGGTGGGAGGTTTGCTAGTGCTCTTGGGGGGGGTTTAAACTAACTCTGCAGGGGCATGGGAACCAGACTGTAGCTTTAGGGTGCAGGACCTAGAGTGTAGGGAGGTTAGGAACATGACATCATTTTCAAAGGAGGGTGCCTGTAAACAGGAAAGTGACTTGAAGTGTGTATACTTCAATGCAAGAAGTATACGAAATAAGGTAGGTGAACTTGCAGCGTGGGTTAGTACCTGGGA
>NC_057716.1:37877769-37885606 GCF_004010195.1 Chiloscyllium plagiosum
GGTAGGTATAGGACAGATGTTAGGGGTAGGTTCTTTACTCAGCGAGTCGTGAGTTCATGGAATACCCTGCCAGTAGCAGTGGTGGACTCTCCCTCATTATGGGCATTTAAGCGGGCATTGGATAGGCATATGGAGCATAGTGGGCTAATGTAGGTTAGGTGGGCTTGGATCGGCACAACATCGAGGGCCGAAGGGCCTATACTGCGCTGGATTCTTCTATGTTCTATTAGTAAGAAAATGCTACCCCTAATTACATGTGCTTGTTGTGAATCGAGGTTGCCATATAAATTCACTCACTACTGTGAATGGTTGTCTAAAATTTTAAATGTTAGATTTTGTGGTACTAGAGATTCTATACTTACAGCATTCACAGTCAAATTAGCTGTGTTTTTAAAATACAATCATTTTAATCTATTCAGGTTATCCTATCTTAAAAAAATAATTTCAATTTAAATTGTAAAATAAGATTTAACTAAAAATTATTTGTTTCAAAAAGAACTATGGGGTAGAAATGAATTTCACTCAATGGAATTAAGTATCAGATGCTGTGTCTAGTAGACAACTAATGTAATATCACCTGCTTTGTGCCAGCACCTATTACAAATTTCTACCTTTACATTACTGCATGCTTTTAGCTGCAAAAAGTGTAATATTTTCATTTAAAAGTTCAGTTTTAGTGCTTTAAGGACAAACTAGTTGTCTTTGACCCTGGATGCAGCAATAAATAAAGCAATCACTTTGGTGTAAAAAGGCGGTTGAAAAGTGCTGCTAAAAGCAAATATTGACTCTTTAGAATAACTGAAATGTTAACATTGATTCATTGGGTCAAGGATAAAAGCAAAGAAACACAAGCACAATGCAGACAAGCCACTGCCTTTGATCATTATGACATTTTATTAGTCCCATGGATAGTACAGTAACACTACTCTTAAAATCATGGCAGCACACCATGTTATAATAGATTCTTTATACCCTTTGGAATTCAGAAATAGATTTCAGTGTAATCACTTTATTATAATTGTCCTGTAAACTCCATTACATTGTTATGTTTCATTATTTCACAGCCTTCCACAGTCATCAATCAACATACTCTCAACTCCACTTTATATTGTGCTTAACATTATTCTCATTTTATTGAGATTGTGTAAGGAAACATATTTCTTCAATTTGGACAAAGAACTAGAAAAGGGAGTTGGACACTGTTAGATAGCTGAAGTATGAGGCAAGCTTTGGAACGTAAAACTCAAGTTGGAGTCCATGGGGTACAGTTTTATCTCCTTGAACACTGGCATTGTTATGTTATGAGACACAGTGACACAGGGAGACTTTAAGATAAGGAAAGACTACCTGATTACAGCTTTTTTAGAATGGTGCAGCTGCAGTTTGTTACAGACCTGAGAGTGCAATGTAGCCAGAGACATCCATAGCTGGCAAATAGAAAACATCTCTTTCCCTCCTTTCCTCTCTGAGTGAAGAAACAGAGATTAAGACTCTACAAGGAAATTATTCCAATGCAAAAATAGACCATGTCCAGTGATCTGCTATCAAATCAAAGTAATAACATCACTTTATTGACAACATGTGTTATCTTTGCTAAAATCAAAGAGAGAGAAATAACTCTCCATCTTGTGGTTTGGATATTGACTTTACATAATTTATTTCCTTGTCTAATTTTCCACCATAATATTTATACCAATCTGTATGTCTTTTCATGAATTAATATTTGTAATGCTTGTTGTTTGTAAAGGTTATAATTTAAGGCACATATTAGTAAATAAGAAATCAATATTTTTGTCAGTTGTTAAAAAAAATTAAAAGATGAAAGAATGGGCAATCAATTATATTGCAGCTAAAACATTTCAAGAGATAACATGTGAATGTTCTTACTTTTACAAGTTTAACCATGAAAACGAGACTTAGAGGTTCAGATAAAGGTAGTTAGGAGAAAGTGAGGATTGCAGATGCTGGTTTTATGCCCGAAACGTCGATTCTCCTGTTCCTTTGATGCTGCCTGACCTGCTGTGCTTTTCCAGCAACATATTTTTCAGATAAAGGTAGTTAGCAGGGTTAGAAATGATTTATCTGGTAGAGGCTTCAAGTCACAGGAAGAAGAATTGTCACACTAATGTATTAAAGTTATATTATTCTAGAGAGAAAGACAAGAAAGAGCAAGTATACCAGGCGGGAAGAGTAGTGGAGGATGACAGAGACAGGAAGAGGTAGAAGGAGAGTTGATCAATCCCTGATGAGCGACTGATTATTAGAATATTACCATTAACATGACAGATACCAATGGTAAAATGCCAATAATAACAGGATAGCAATGGTTTATTTCACCTGCAGTGCCATCCAATATGCTGCCCATTGCCACTCAAAGATTCTTGGAGCCCTAAGCAATTCCAGCCATGATATTTTTATTTACCCAGATAGAGGTACAACATGCCTTTAAGTGAATGGTTCACTCTTTCCACATTATTTTTTATAAATATTTAGATTTGTATCGCTTGATGGAATGGTTCCTCTTTATTAATTTACAGCTTTGCTAAAACAATTAAAATGACTGTGATAGATACCACAATTAGTCAAAATAGATTCATGAATTTATCCAAAATTTATCCAAAAGTGGCTTCACTTTTTTGAACGAGAAAGTGAGGTCTGCAGATTTTGAGTTGAAAGGTCAAGTGATGTTTTTTGTTCTTTTCTGACATATACAAAACTCTAGAAATTAGCCTGTTCAGATATTTCATTGAAAAGGCTTTAAGATGCAACAAACCTTTTGTGTAGATTAAATTGATGCCATTATCCAAATCATTACAGTTTGCAGGGGCTTGCAAACATGATGTCTTTAGGCTGGAATTCCAAATATTGAGTGTCAGAAAAATCCCATTCATGCAAAGACATGTAAATGAGTGAAAGTTGAGCACTTCTGCATGTCAATGGCCAAAACAACAGTGTGTTTGTGAGGAACAAATATATGGTCACCTGATAGAAACCAGTTTCTAAAAAAAAAGACAATTTTGGAAGGAACAAGATGCTATGATTGTTGTAAAAATGTGACATAGTAAAGAACAACGAAACTGATTTGTAAAAAGCACCGAGAATGCTGAAGAAACTCAGCAGGTCTGGCTGATCTGCTCTTCAGAACTTAAGTTAATTTGTTGCATTTTAAAGTCCTGCAGGGATGTTAGATGCAGAAGAAACTGGAAAGTGAAATCTTATAACTTTACCTAATGGTAGGTATTTGACCATTTTCTTTTATTCATTCACAGTATGTGGGTATATCTGACCAGGCCTGCATTTATAGCTCATCCCTAATTGCCCTTGAGAACATAGTTCTGACCTGTGTATGTTGGTGTTGACTGTGAATTTAGCTATATCACTTTCAGCCACTTGGCCCCGACCTTACGTAAGTAATTGATGTAAATTGTTAACGGTCGGGGCCACAGCATAATTTCCTGTTGGACTCATCTCAATATATTTGGCAATTTTCTATATTGCCAGATAGATGTCAGTCATACAACTGAATTGGAACAAATTGGCTAGTGGTGCTGCAAGTTCTAGAGCATAAACATACTGTTGTTGGAATATCAGTAGGTCCCATAGCCTTTGCAGCGACCAGTGCCTTCAGCTATTTCTTAACATCATGAAGTGAATTGAATTGGCTAAAGACTAGCATTGATAATTTTGCGAACCTCCGTGAGGCTGAGATTGATCATCCATGCGGTGCTTTTGACTGAAGGTGAATGCACATGTTTTAGTCTTGTTGTTTGCACTGATATGTTGGCCTCCAATATCATTGAGGATGGGGATACATGTGTATATCCTCCTCTTCCTTTTAATTATTTAATTGTCCACTACCATTCAGGGCTGAATGTGGTAGAACTGGAGATCTTAGATCTGAACCATTGGTTGTTCGATCACTTAGCTGCGCTCGTTACATGCTGATTTAATTGTTTGGCATGTAAGTAGCTCTGTGTTCACTAGGTTGACAGGTCATCTTTTAGATATGCCTGGTGCTGCTCTTGGCATTCCATCCTGTACTTTCCATTGGGTCAATGTTTGTCCCCTAACTTGATGGTAGTGGGACGGTGATGATTATGCGAGGTCATGAGGATGCAGATTGTGGCTGATTACAATTCTGCTGCTACTGATGGCTTAAAGTGCCTCATGGGGGGGGATTCAAGATGGCGGCGACCCAGCAAGACTGAGTCTATGATGGTCCTCCCAAGACTTGGGTACAGTGGGTCACCCACCCCCTACCACGCTCACCAAATCATTTATAATAGTTGTGTAATTTAATTAGTTGTGTAATATTACATTTAAACAATTTAATCCTAAGTTAAAATGACTAAAGGGAAGGGAGCCCGCAGCTCTCAGCAAGCAGGAACCCCTCCCCCACCCTCTCCAGCTGCAGCAGAGGCGTCCACAGCTGCCCCGGGGGACTTACCTACAGTGACAAGCCTTGCAGAAATGATTTCCAAGCTGGATTTGAAGATCGATGCCTTTATTGCAGAATCCAGAAATCGTTGGGACTCACTCTCAGCCGCGCTGCAGAAGCATGACCGAGAAATCCAAGAAATTGAACGCCGAGTCGGAGGGGTGGAGTTAAAAGCCGCGACCTCAGAAACTGCAGCTCAGTCGGCCGTGGATCAGGTCCGGACTATCGAGCAGCGAGTCTGGACCTTGGAAAATCATATTAACGACCTTGATAATCGAAAAAATATTCGTTTGCTGGGCCTTCCCGAACGGGAAGAGGAAGGCCAGCTTACAGCATTCCTGGAGCAGTGGCTGCCACAGCTTTTAAATCTGCAAGCTGGATCAGGCCAGGTAAGGGTGGAATGGGCCTACTGGGTCGCAATACGCGGGCCCGGCTCGAACCAGCGTCCACGCCCGGTCCTGTTCCGGCTGCAGAGCTACAAGGAGAGGCAGATACTCCTAGAAGCCTCTAGAAATCTCGGAAAAGACCCCCAAGCTATGATCTACAAAGGATCAAAGATCATGCTATTTCAGGACTTTTCCCCGGCTCTGGTTCGAAAGAGGAAGGCATTCGACGAAGCGAAGAAGCATTTAAGGGACTTAAATATTCAGTACTCCTTACGCTACCCACACCTGTCGGATAAAGAACACTTGAAATTACGACAGGGCGGATTTGATCAGGCCTTTTTTCTTCTTTTAGCTCAAAAAGCAGGGGAGTTGTTATTCTTGTTTGGAAGAATTTCCCTTTCAAAATCCTAAAGCAGATAAAAGACGAATCTGGACGATATATCTTGATTAAAGCCCTCATAAATGGAGAGGAATATCGGATTTTAAATTTGTACTGCCCCCGGCACACCCCTTTAAATTTATAACGGAAGCCTTTTCAAAATTGATGGCTTTTGATGCCCGTCATATAATTATAGGGGGAGACTTTAATTGTATTATGGATCCGTAAATAGATAGGACTCCCAAGAGTACTGCAGGAGTATCTCCCAGATCTAGACAATTGATGGATCTGAACAAAGAATTAGGATTAGTAGATGTATGGAGATGTCTTCATCCACAGGGCAGAGATATTTCTTTCTACTCTAATCCACATAAATGTCATACCAGAATTGATATGTTTTTTGCCCCCTCGATTTTTTTAAATTCCATATCATCCTGTAAAATAGGTAGTATAGCAATTTCCGACCTCGCTGCTGTATATACGGAAACTAAGGCGAGGAACAATGGGACATCCCCTCGGCATTGGCGTATGGACCCCTTCCTAATGAAAGATAGTAAATTTGTAAAGTACTTCTCTCAAGAATTTAAAACTTTTTTAGAAATTAATTCAGGTACAGCTAGCAACCCGTCAATGATGTGGGAGACCATCAAAGCTTACACGCGAGGTTTGATCATCTCCTACTCAGCGACCCAGAAGAAATTGAAGGGAGAACAACAGTGTCTGCTTGAAGCCTGTTTAAAAGCGGCTGAAACAGCATACACTGATAGACCTTCTATTATTAAATTGCAATGGATTACAGCTCTTAGGATAGCTCTAAACACTACGCTTACTCAAACTGCTAAGAAGGAAATATTATTTGCAAAACAAAGGTTATATGAATATGGCGACAAACCGGGTAGATACTTAGCATTTCTTGCAAAGAACAAAAAAGGCCCCTCAGACTATTACATCTATCAAGGAAAGTACGGGTATTTTGACTCATGATCATAAAAAGATTAATGCAATCTTCAGAGAATTTTATTCTGAGTTATATAAATCAAAGGATTGTGAAGATAGGACGAGGAGGATGCAGTCATTTTTTTAAAATTGGACTTTTCCAGGCCTAACTCCAGAACAAGTATCGGTCCTAAATGCTCCTCTTACACTCCAAGAAATACTTGATGCAATTAGGCAACTTCAGAATGGTAGGGCGCCGGGCCCAGATGGTTTTCAAGCTGAATTCTATAAAGAATTTACAGTAATATTGGCTGGTCCACTTATGGACATGTATAACTATGCATATAGTCAGGGCTGTCTCCTGCCTTCGCTGAAAGAGGCAAATATCTCTCTTATCCTTAAAAAAGGAAAGGACCCAGAAGATTGTACATCATACAGACCAATATCCTTGCTAAATGTAGATTTTAAAATCCTTTCTAAAACGTTAGCACTGAGACTAGAAAGGATACTGCCACATATTATAAAGGAGGATTAGACGGGGTTTATTAAGGGCCGTAGATCATCCAATAATGTTAGAAGGGCTCTGAATATGATTCAAGACTGTCATCAGGGAAAGATACCAGGAGTAGTGGTTTCATTAGACACGGAAAAGGCATTTGATAGGGTCGAATGGTCATATCTGTTTTACACATTGGAGAGGTTTGGTGTTGGACAGGTGTTTACCAAATGGATCTCAACATTGTATAGTGATCCCAAAGCAGTTATGGTTACCAATGGATTAGGCTCGGATAGCTCCAGTGTGGGTAGGGGCTGCCGCCAGGGATGTCCCCTCTCGCCATTGTTATTCACGCTAATAATTGAACCACTAGCAGAAGCTAAACGAGCTGATCCTAATATAGTGGCCCCAAGGATTGGTACAGGTAAACATAAAATTACCCTTTATGCAGATGATGTTCTTCTATTCCTCAGGAACCCTTTGATGTCCATACCTCGCTTAATCCAAGTTATTAATACATTTAGTGCATTCTCAGGCTATAAAATTAATTTTTCAAAATCGGAGGCTATGCCAATGGGTGGCCTTGCTGTGATACCCCGCTTAGCGGACGGTTCCCTTTTTCCCTTTCGCTGGTCCCTGGAGAGCTTCTTATATTTAGGCATTTTTATTACTCCAGTATTTGGTCAGTTGTATAAGGCTAATTTTGTGTATTTATTGGAAAGGATAAGGCAGGACCTCCAGCGATGGGGAGACCTACCAATTTCCTGGTTGGGTAGAATAGCATTAATCAAAATGAATATCCTGCCCCATCTCCTATATCCTATGAGAATGCTTCCGGTGATGCTACCGAGGACGGCTTTATGTAAATTATACGGCTGGCTGAGTTCCTTTATCTGGAACCATAGGCGACCCCTCATTAAGCTGAAGAAGCTACAGCTTCCACAGGCAAGGGGTGGATTGGACTTCCCAGACTTTAGGAAATATCAGTTAAGTTCCCTATTAAGTTACATAGCTGATTGGGTCTTGTCTGATCCACAATCAATCTGGTTGGACATCGAGCCTTCTCAAGTAAAATACTCACTTATTAACCTTTTATTCTCAGACAAGAGGAAAATCATTACAAATCACTGTAAAAACCCTATAATACTAAACACAATTAAGGCTTGGAATATAATGCGGCAAAATGAGGGAAATTCACATAA
>NC_057716.1:37886253-37893983 GCF_004010195.1 Chiloscyllium plagiosum
AATGTGTCCCAAATGTAAAATAGAGGTGGGCACTCTTGTACATTCTTATGGGACCTGTATAAGATCCGTAGATATTGGACTAAAGTAGCAAGTACCCTGACAGAAATTTTAGGAACGGAAATTAAAGTGGACGCTGTATCTCTCCTCTTGGGCTTCGAACTTTCCCTCCCTAGACACATACGGGAAGAGACTATTTTCTATTCTTTCTGTGCAAGGAAAAATATTTTGGTGAACTGGCTGAGGGCCCCCCGGACTTTCAAATTGGCACAAACTAATTATGGAATGTATTCCCCTTGCCTTCCTTACAAATATGGTGCACCGAAAGACCGAATTTTATACAATATGGCAGCCCTTCTTGAATTACATAAATACAGATATTTTGGCTATCCTAACAAGGGCTTTTATTTAATTGAGATTACAAACCTGGCTGGTCCGGGCCCCTTGGGGGAGGAATCCAGCACGAATACGGGTTTTATTACATCTGATGTTAAAACATTCCGAGCATGTAAGAGACTTAAATATACACTCCGGTTAGTTGTAGGTTAGATTAGTAGATAGTTGAGTTTTGTTTGTTTTTTTCTTCTTCTTTTCGTTTTTTTTTTTAGATTAGTAGATAGTTGAGTTTTGTTTGTTTTTTTTCTTCTTTTTCGTTTTTTTTTGGTTTTTTTGTTAAATTTTGGCTATTGTATATTTGAGCTAATTGTATATCATTGTTTATATCTGAGAGTTGTGTTTATTTTTGTAAACTTGTAAAAATGTTAAATTTCTGATAAAAATATCTAAAAAAAAGTGCCTCATGGTTGCCCAGTTTAAGTTATAGATCTGTTCAAAATCTATCCCATTTAACATGGTAGTAGTGCCACTCAAAACAATGTAAGGGATCCTGAAAACAAAGATGGTTCTTTGTGTCCACAAGGACTGAGTGGTGGCCAACCTTACCAATATTTAAGTGAGCAGGTGCATCTGTGACAGGTGGTTTGGTGAGCATGAGATCAAATAAGTTTTTATCTCCTGTTGATTCTCTCACTGCCTGCCATTGCACCATACTAGTAGTTATTTAATTTAGGTTTTGGCCCGGCTGGTCAGTAGTCTTTGTGCCAAGACACTCCTGTTGATGGATACTGAAGTCTCAAAAACAGACTATATTCTGTGCCCTTGCCAACCTCAGTGCTTTTTCCAATTAGCATTCAACATGGCGGAGAACTGATTCATCATCCCTACTTGGTGGTAAGTGGAAATCAGCAGGATGTTTCCATACCCATGTTGGAATGGACACTATTCAACTTTATGTGGCCCAAAGTCAAGTTTGAGGACTCCCAGGGCAGCTTCCTCACTATTGTTCCCCTGTCACCACATCTGGTGGGTTTGTCCTGCAATGGGACAAGGCACACCCAGGGTTGATGATCATGGTGTGTTTGACATTCTCCTGGAATCATGTCTGACAGACAATGACCAGTCATTTTAGCACATGGCCCCAAGGAAAATATTACAGGGTTGACAAAACAGTGTTCGGCCATTGTATTTCAGGATTTGACATACATCCTGGGTGGTCTGTTGACTCATTTCATTCTTCAGGCTTTAGAGCTGTTTATTACAACTGAAATGATTTACTAGGCCATGCCAGGCACTTAAGAGTCAACCACATTTCTGTGGTTCTGGTGTCAAATGTAAATCTGGCCAGATAACGACTGCAGATTTCCTTCCCTAAAAGATATTAGTAAGCCAGATGGAGTTGTATGACAATCAACAATGGTTTTGTGCACACCATTTCTTCTAGCTTTGGAATTCCAGATTTAATAATTGGATTGAAATTCCACCAACTGTCATTAACTCATGTCCCCAGCCTGTAACCAAAAGAGAAAATGCTGGAAAATCTCAGCAGGTCTGGCAGCATCTGTAAGGAGAGAAAAGAGCTGACGTTTCAAGTCTAACTAACCCTTAGTCAAAGCTTCTCTCCTTACAGACCTGCTGAGATTTTCCAGCATTTTCTCTGGTTAGGTGAATTGGCCATGCTAAATTGCCCGTAGTGTTAGGTGAAGGGGGTAAATGTAAGAGAATGGGTCTGGGTGGGTTACGCTTCGGCGGGTCGGTGTGGACTTGCTGGGCCGAAGGGCCTGTTTCCACACTAAGTAATCTAATCTAATAATAATCCACCAATTGTTAAGCAAAGCTGTTTATCCTGGTTGCCCTGGTCAGATAAAAGATTATGGCTGAATAGATCCACCACAAATCCAAGTTTGGTTTAAGAAACTAATCTACTAATAAAAAATTACACATTTTAATATAAAGATTACAGATTATAAAGTATAATCCACAAAATATAGTCAACAAATGGATAATCTGAAAAATGATGTGATCTTCTCAGCCTGGTAGCTGCAAGAGAAATATTATTAATAAAGGAGATCTCTCGCTCTAATGCATTTGGATTTGTCAGCAGAATCCATCCATTTAAGCCACTGGAACAATAGCTGCCCGCAGCAGTTGCTCAATCTAATTCGCTCTATAAATGACCACATGATTTGTGAGGTCATCTATGAAGGGACACTGCAACTCTTCATTGAGATTCACAGTGGGGTCAAACAGTGCAGTAATCTGGTATTGACACATCACTGTATCTTCTTCCCTTTGCTGCTGTCATATACCTTCAGGTCAACTATAGCTTGTGTTGAGTTACATACCAGAACTTATGGAAAGATGCTGAGCCTTGCTTACTTAAGATTCCGAACAAAGGTATATCAAGAGTTCCTCAAAGAGTTTCTCTCCATTGACAATGCCACACTAATATTCCATTCTGAAGAACATCTACAGTAGCAAATGGACTGCCTTTTGTACAGCCCTGTAAAGAGTTTGGTTAACTATCACCATCAGGAAGATAACTGTAGATTGCATATTGGCATTCCAACATCTTTCAGCATTTTTGACATGATGCAGCAATGTTTGATGACTTCACATATCTTGATTCTATTGAAATCAAGACATACATTGCATAACCTGTAGCTACTATATCTAAGTTAAATAATGATTGTGAAATGATAGAAATTTGATTGAGAACGCTAAATTAGGTATAGTATGTTGTGTCCACAGTACATTTTCCCTCAGAGGCCTGTAGAAAAGCAATACAAAGACAGTCTCCACCTTCTCGGTTTCAAAGCTATCACATAGCAAGACATGACACCAATGCAGAGATCCTGCAGCACGTTAATTCCATTGGCACAAAATTTTCCTTGGCCATGTTCTTCAAATAATTGATGGCTGTGTACTCAAAGAGCTGCTGTAAGGTGAGGATTATCAATTATCACATTGTATCATGTCCAATAATGTGACCTTTAATTGAGAATTAATTGCTTAGGTGGCATCACTGGTAATATACCACCGTGGTAATAAGATGACAAGCTCCCCTCCAACTCCTCCCTTAGCCATTTTAACAGACCTCTGCTATCCCAGCTTGCCTGCACAGAGTAGATGAAATCCAGCCCCAGAGGTAATGTTTAGGTTTAATGACAGACTGTTCTTTTCTCTATGTATGTTCCATGAACTGTTGAGTTCATTTGGAGAGGATATAGTATATATAGTATATATAGTAAAAGTATAGAAGGTTATGAAAGAGACATTGAGTATTGTGCTGGCTTTGCAACATTTTGAAATATACATTAGCATTTGTGGGCGGCGTGGTGGCACAGTGGTTAGCACTGCTGCCTCACAGCGCCAGAGACCCGGGTTCAATTCCCGCCTCAGGTGACTGACTGTGTGGAGTTTGCACGTTCTCCCAGTGTCTGCGTGGGTTTCCTCCGGGAACTCCGGTTTCCTCCCACAGTCCAAAGATGTGCAGGGTCAGGTGAATTGGCCATACTAAATTGCCCGTAGTGTTAGGTTAGGGGTATGGGTGGGTTTCGCTTCGGCGGGTCGGTGTGGACTTGTTGGGCCGAAGGGCCTGTTTCCACACTGTAGTCTAATCTAATCTAAAAACATGGAAGAAACTGTTTATTTATGCAGACCACAGCCCTTCCATTTTCTTAGAACTACTTTGGGACTAGAACTTACGATTATTTTGATGGAATTTAATTCTACAACCATATAACTTGAGAATAATCTTTGAACCTGAAAAATAAAATGTCATCACAGATACTTTATTGGAGTATACATGCCACAGGCTGAGAGACATGTAAGAAAGTTATGATGACATAACTCAGTGTATAATTAACACTAATATATAATTATTAGAAGTAGCATGTTGAATTATTGGTAAGATAACTTCTGATGATGAATGCAAATGTCTTTTTAAGAAACATTTCATTCTTCTTTAACATAATTTATTGTAAGTTTGGGTTTTCGGTTTTCATGTTGGTAAAATAGGGGTTTCTGTGAGCCTGAAATTAATAATTAACTTGTATGTATTTCTATAGCCATGGTAATTTCTTCTAAAACAATTTATGAAGCCTAGCTTTAGACCTATTGCATTTTTGTGCACCACTAATGGATGTTTGCTTACCTCAGATTGTGTTACCTAGATATTTCTGAAACTTGTTTTCTTAATGCCGAGGTGTGGAGATGCCAGTGTTGGACTGGGGTGGACAATCATGCAGCACCAGGTTATAGTACAACAGGTTTATTTAGGATGGCTCAGTAGTTAGCACTGCTGCCTCAACACCAGGGACCCAGGTTCGATTCCAGCCTCAGGTGACTAGCTGTGTGGAGTTTGCACATTCTCCCTGTGCCTGCGTGGGTTTCCTCCTAAAGTCTAAAGATGTGCAGATTACGCTAAATGACCAACGTGTTCAGGGATGTGTAGGTTAGGTACATTAGTTTCTTAATGGGTCTGGATGGGCTGCTGTTGAGGGCAGTGTAGACTTGTTCGGCTGAAGGGCCTGCTTCCACACTGTAGGAATTCTAATTTGGAAGTACTAGCTTTTGGAGTGCTGCTCCTTCATCTGACAACTGGTACATCCAAATAAACCTGTTGGATGATAATCTGGTGTTGAGAGATTTTAAATTTTTTTCTTAATGCTTAAGAGAAATGCCCATCTCTTAGAGAAGCAGGTTTTTTTAGTTTTACTTTGAGTTTTGAGTAGCCCTGTGAAGTTCTTGGATGAAGATGGCCATGCAAACCAGTGTTGTTGAGAAGGGAAGAATATAGTTGACTAGATTACCTGAGAATGAAGACTTAGTGTTAATCCCAGATCAGAAATCAGAGTCAGATGTACAGCACAGAAACAGACTGTCAGTCCAACTCGTCCATGCCAATCAGATGTCCTAAGTTAATTTAGTGCCATTTGCCAGCACTTGGTCCATATTCCTCTAAACCCTTCTTATTCATATACCCATCCAGACTATTTTTAAGTGTTGTAATTGTACCAGTCTCCACCACTTCCTCTATTACATATACGCACCATTCTTTGCATGAAATAATTGCCCCTTAGGTCCCTGTGAAATCTTAACCCTCTTATCCTAAACCTATGCCCTCTAGTTCTGGACTCCCCCACCCTAGGGAAAAGGCCTTATCTATTTACCCTATCCATGTCCCTCATGATTTTATAAACCTCTACAAGGTCATCCCTCAGCCTCTGACACTCTAGGGAAAAAGCCACAGCCTATTCATCCTCTCCCTGTAACTCACACCCTTCAACCCTGTCAACAATTGTTCAGATAAAACCCTTAAAATTGAATAGATTTAAACATAAATATGTGATGGCTCCAGCAAGAAGCTGTTTGCAGTTCCAGCCTACACGCTAAAGTCAGTGCAAGACAATTTGTTAAATCCAAAACAAGTGAAAATATGATTAAGTCAAGTTTCAATCTTCGTGATTAACATCAGCTGGGAGAGCAATGACATTTCGAAATAATGTTGAAACTATTTCTTCATCCAAATAAAGTGAAAGTCAGGAACTCTTAAGGGAGGACAATTGAAAATTTTAGAACAGTGATTAGTATATTTTTGTTAGGCAAGGTGATCAAGGATTGTGTAGCTGAGCTTGGTTGATGGTGATAAGTAACAGACAGCTGTGATTTACTTGAATACTGAACAAAGGACTGAATGACCAATGCTTATTCCTATGTACCTGTGAGGTCACCTCAAACTACATTTTAGTGGAGCATTAGGGTTTGATTCAACAAATGCAAGAGACACTTGTGAGTTCAATGGAGTGTATATTGAGAATGTGTGATTGAATTCTGATTGCTGGCTTTTGCTTTTCTGCAAATGGTTATTCTGATGGTGTAACTGATTATGATCACTGTTACCTTTTCCATAAAATGTTCCTATTGTTTCCATGGAGTTAATACCTGACATGTTCACCTGTATTACACAACACCACTGAGCAAATACTTTTAATTACTTGCACTAGCTTTCATAGAAAGCAGTTTACATATAATGCAGGAAAATGTGCTGCTGTTTCCAGGCCATAGATGTAATTGTGCCATGCACAATTTTATTGATGTTCCCTAATATCCAAAGAAGTAAAGGACTCAACATGTTTGAATTCGTGTATCGTTGGACATCGGAGTGTATCTGGGAAAATTAACAAACAGTGAAATTCACAACTAATCTTGGAGGAACTGTTGGGTGAAGTTCACAGCACAGAATCAGAGAAGTTAATTGTTGTTTAAGTCTGTCCAAGAGAAAGGCTGCAGTAGTGAGAAGAGTGGATTCTTTCTTGATTATATATTTTTGGAGACAAGTCTCTTGATTAAACTTAAAATATAAGCCATAGCTATTAACTTAACCTGGGGCAGTGTTTGTAGAAGAATAAGACAGTGTTATTTTCTGGGTCTGTAGATTGTGAAGGAGCAAAAAATGGTCTTTGCAGTGATATGTACTTCTTGTCAGATGTAGGAGTTTAGAGATAGTTTAAGGGTTACTGCATATTATATCTGCCATAAATGCTGTTGGATGTGTATCTTATCAGATAGAGTGGATCGGTTGGAGAGACAGATAGAAGCGATGAGGAATTTGCAACAGCAACAGTATGTGATGGATGGCAATTATAGAAAGGGGGGGGGGGGGGGATGTCTCAGATACAGTCACATAGATGGGTTAACTCCAGGAAGGGAGAGAGAAGTCAGCACCTAGGACAGGAGTCTTTTATGGATATACCCATTTCAAACAGGTATGCTGTTTTGGAAAATGTGATGGGTTTTCAGGGGAACATAGCACGAACAGCCAAGTTTCTGGTATTGAGAGGGGTATGTTGGCTTCCAAGAGATCAATTGTGTCAGGGGATTCTGTAGTCAGAGGTACAGACAGACGTTTCTGTGGCCAGCAGAGAAAAAGCAGAATGGTGTGTTGTTTCCCTGGTGCCAGGATCAAGGATGTCTCAGAAGGTGCAGAATGCTCTCTCAGGGGAGAGGGGCCAGCAGGAGGTCATTGTCCATATTGGAAACAATGACATTGGAAGGGAAAAAGGAGAAGACTCTGAAGGGAGATTACAGAGAGTGAGGCAGAAATTTAAAAAGGAGGACCTCAAGGGTAGTAATATCTGGATAACTCCCAGTGCTACGAGCTAGTGAGGGCAGGAATAGGAGGATAGAGCAGATGAATGCATGGCTGAGGAGATGGTGTATGGGAGAAGGATTCACATTTTTGGATCATTGGAATCTCTTTTGGGGTAGAAGTGACCTGTACAAAAAGGACGGATTGCACCTAAATTGGAAGGGGACTAATATAGATTAGATTAGATTAGATTAGATTTACAGTGTGGAAACAGGCCCTTCGGCCCAACAAGTCCACACCGAGC
>NC_057716.1:37894452-37900347 GCF_004010195.1 Chiloscyllium plagiosum
ATCTGAGACGGGTACAGCTGAGAACAGAAGTGAGTAAAACAGTCAGGGAAGGCAGGGACAAGGTAGGACTAATAAATTAAACTGCATTTATTTTAATGCAAGGGGCCTAACAGGGAAGGCAGATTAACTCAGGGCATGGTTAGGAAAAAGGGACTGGGATATCATAGCAATTATGGAAACATGACTCAGGGATGGGCAGGACAGGCAGCTTAATGTTCCAGAATACAAATGCTACAGGAAGGATAGAAAGGGAGGCAAGAGAGGAGGTGGAGTGGCATTTTTGATAAGGGATAGCATTACAGCTGTGCTGGGGGCAGATATTCCCGGAAATGCATCCAGGAAAGTTATTTAGATGGAACTGGGAAATAAGAAAGGGATGATCACTTTATTGGGATTATTTTATAGACCCCCCAATAGTCAGAGTGAAATTGAGAAACAAACTTGTAAGGAGATCTCAGCTATCTGCAAGAATAATAAGGTAGTTATGGTAGGGGATTTTAACTTTCCAAACATCGACCTGGACTACCACAGTGTTAGATGGAGAGGAATTTGTTAAGTGTGTACTAGACAATTTTCTGATTCAGTATGTGGAGTTACCTACCAGAGAAGATGCAAAACCTGACCTACTCTTGGGAAATAAGGCAAGGCAGGTGACTGAGGTGTCAGTGGGGGAGCACTTTGGGGCCAGCGACCATAATTCTATTGTTTTAAAATAGTGATGGAAAAGCATAGACCAGTTCTAAAAGTTGAAGTTCTAAATTGGAGAAAGGCCAATTTTGACGGTATTAGGCAAGAACTTACGAAAGCTGATTGCAGGCAGATGTTCACAGTAAGGGACAGCTGGAAAATGGGAAGCCTTCAGAAATGAGAGAACGAGAGTCCAGAGAAATTATATTCCTGTCAGGGTGAAAGGAGAGGCTGGTAGGTATAGGAATGCTGGATGACTAAAGAAATTGAGGGTTTGGTTAAGAAAAAGAAGGAAGCATATATCAGGTATAGACAGGATAGATCAAGTGAATCCTTAGAAGAGTATAAAGAAAGTAGGAGTATACTTAAAAGGGAAATCAGGAGGGCAAAACGGGGACATGAGATAGCTTTAGCAAATAGAATTAAGGAGAATCCAAAGGGTTTTTACAAATATATTAAGGACAAAAGGGTAACTAGGGAGAGAAGAGGGCCCCTCAAAGATCAGCAAGGTAGCCTTTGTGTGGAGCCACAGAAAATGGGGCAGATACTAAATAAGTATTTTGCATAAGTATTTACTGTGAAAAAGGATATGGAAGATATAGACTGTAGGGAAATAGATGGGGACATCTTGCAAAATATCCAGATTACAGAGGAGGGAGTGCTGGATGTCTTGAAATGGTTAAAGGTGGATAAATCCCCAGTGAACAATGTCTCCTGACCATGAGCAAAGCCAGTGGAGGCGAAAGATTCACCAAACCTTACATCAGAGAAGAAGGCCATTTGGCCCATCAAGCCCGTTTTGGCTCTCTGACAGCTTTTTCCAATTAATCCTATTCCCAATTGTTCTTTCCTCAAAGCTCTGCAATTTCCTTCCTCTTAAGAATTGATCCAATTCTCTTTTGAAAGTTACTATTGAACTGCCTTCAACATAGAACTGCTAATGTTACTTTATAAATACAGATTTCTTTTCCTCTTTCAAATTATAGTTCAAAGAGAGACCGATGTGGGATCTGAAGATCTGAACAGCATATGTTCATTGAATTTGACTTCTGAAAGACAAAGTAAACTGATGATATCAAATACCTAGTAAGGGTTTATGTGTAGATGATTCTGGCAATTTTTTACTTATATTACTACAAGTAGAAATGTGTCTTTTTTGGCATTTTGTTATTGGTATGGTATAAATTGAATTTGTTTGCAAATCCTGTTCTGAAGCAGCTGTGACAACACTTCAAAAAATTGCCACTTTGCCAATGTACAGAATACATTTTACAACATAATTATGAAAATACAGAATATCTTCTGTGAACATCACATTCCTTTCCTAGGCTTTGCTGTTTCAACTTTGCATCTATCTCTTCTGTATCTTTGTTGACAATCTTTCTATGTGGAATGAGGAGAGCCAAGACTAGACAGAGAGACGTAGTCACTGAAGACAGAAGAGATGGATATCAATCTGGAAGGTACTCTTATGAAAGAACTGTCCACATTATTGCTTATTTGCAAGAATTTGTCTAGGAGTTGTGATCAAAACTTTGCTTTATTAAACTAAAATGCAGGTAAGAGTTTTCATTTGTTATTATTTTGCAAACTGTCTGAGATATATAGTTATTATCTAGATGATAAAGGTTTACAAAATTAAAAGGGGCACGGATAAGATAAATAGACAAAGTCTTTTCCCTGGGGTTGGGGAGTCCAGAACTAGAGGGCATAGGTTTAGGGTGAGAGGGGAAAGATATAAAAGAGACCTAAGGGGCAACTTTTTCATGCAGAGGGTGGTACGTGTATGGAATGAGCTGCCAGAGGATGTGGTGGAGGCTGGTACAATTGCAACATTTAAGATGCATTTGGATAGGTATATGAATAGGAGGTTTTGGAGGGATATGGGCCGGGTGCTGGCAGGTGGGACTAGCATGGGTTGGGATATCTGGTCGGCATGGACTGGTTGGACCCAAGGGTCTGTTTCCATGCTGTACATCTCTATGACTCTATTCAAAATAGTATTTGCATGCTGATGAAATCCACTGACATACTTTAGTTTCTATCTTACAATTTTTTTCCAATAAAAAGCACAAAAGGTTAAAGTCCTAATGTATCACTTTTTAAAAAATCTAATGGATATACTGTGCAACTATTAGTACTGACATCATGTATACTGCAGTGGAGGTTATTATTCTGTGTTAATTAACACAGAATGCAATTAACCTGGTCTGGATTCCCAATTCACTACATGTGTTTAATTCCTAATGTGTTCAACTCCTGCTCTAAGCCTGCTATCAGTCCTGCTCTAAGCCTGCTATCAGTGTGAAATGTTCAAACTCTAATAGAAACAAAATGGTTCAAATTATTATTAGTTTAGTGGAGAGCGGTTTTATTTTTGGATTTACTAGTTGGAATCCATCTATTAACACTGTACAAAAATGTCACATTTTCACAATTGGAATAACATTATACAGGTGTTTACTTATGTTCCTGTGTTACTAGTGTTAACTGTCAAAGCAAATCTCACAAAGTATCTATGCTAGACAACTTCTATCTCTTGTGTAAAATTAATAAGAGCTCAACTGAGATGATCAGCATTGCAGGTCATTGAACACAGACAGTATTTTCTAAACATATTTTCTAGTAAATTATTACTTGGGTTATAATTAAAGTGTTGACTTTTCTAGATTACTGCAATCAATTAGCACTTATCAGTTAAATATCTATTTAAAACAAATCTAAGAATTTTACCCTGTCCCAATAACTCAGGTTTGCTCCTGGGTTGATTTCCAACCAAGCCAATGTAACAAGCCATTCTGATTATCTTAACTGCCAGGGATTTTTTAAGTATTGTTGGGTTACATTCCACCTCAAACTGACTTGAAGAAACACCCTCCAGCAAGCAAATATTAGATGGTATTCAACATCCTGATTATAATTTATGATTTTTTAAAACCAACCTGTTCAGATTTGCTATAACACATCTCTGGAATACTTTGAACTTGAACCTGAACCACTTGGCCCTGACAGAAATTATCACTACACCACAAGAGTCCTAAGGATAAATATATTTAATCAACCTAAATCAGACATGTTGGGACACATCTCTGGGGCAGGCAGGTGTGACTTGAACCTGGATATTCTCAGACAATAGTATATTCCAGTTGCCACATCTCACCTAGCAGGAGGCAAGGCAGATATTTGAGGGTCTAATGAGGGTGAAGTGGTGATAAGTGGCAAGGTGAGGCAGGAAACAAAGACCAGTAAATACTAATGCTTTTCTTGTACAAACTCAAAAGTAGTAATTTTCCTCCTCCTAACCCTATGAAGAAAAGTTTTAGGCTTACTCAAAGATCATCTTTTGCCTGGTTGGAAATAAAAAGAGGTTTTTACCTCATCCCTCTTTAAAACTGTAAATTATATCACAATTACTCTTACCTACCTTCAGTTATGAAATTCCTATCTGTTTTATAGTTAGTGTCTCATCTGCCTTCAGGATTCTGCAGACTAGTTGGAATCTGAGTGAGAAAATAATATACTCCTTTCTCGTTGGTCAGTCAAGGATTACAATTAACAACAAAATGTACAGTACATGCAATTAGCAGGTTTTAACACAAGCTAACTAAAAATCTACTTACACAATTTTATCTTACTGCCTTGCCTCATACAAGGTGAGACGACATTCTGTGTTTGACCATTATGATTCAGTTGGCAGCAGATGTTAATGAAAGCAGGAAATAAAGACTCGCAATGAAGGATTAGCAATAATGTTCAAAGACCTGTAGCTTATGACAATGGAATTAATTCCACTCTGCAAAGTTTGGACTGAATTTAACCACTGTCCTTGTTCATTGGCTGGAAAGTTGGAAGCAACCCTGATGTCATAGAGTTACAATGATACACAGCACAGAAACATACCCTTCGGTCCAACTTGACTGTATTTAAATTACTGGCACCTGGCCCTCCGTACCTTTAAGGTGCATGTACTGGCTCCAAGAGGTGGCCGTTCAGAGAAGTAGCATCTTGTCTGTTTCAGCAGTAGTCATTTTTGGTACTCCAGCAGATCCTAGCCAAGCAGCATAGATGAGGTGATCTCTGAATGAAAATTGGTTAATAAAGCTTAATGTGATCAATCATGAGGCAGGGGTGTCAATCAGCCAAGTTCACTGTGGCAATTGAGGTCTCCAATGGGAGTGTTTGCTGTCTGATCAAAAAGGCTACCCCACTCCCACAAGTCCCAAGGAGGGGAGGTCACCTTTTTTTTTTGGCTTTCCAGAATATTTTATTGATTTTGTTATGGATCCATGGCATCAGCAAGATAATACGTGTAGCTTAGATGAACTTATTAAATGTAGCAATTTGTAGATAAATAATCTAATTATGTTAAGTTTAAAAGTACATACACTATATAGCCACATGGAATTTGCCATTATTCAATACGCTCCAAGTATTTTCATCGTAGATTGCACATAAAACAAATTGACAAATAGTTTCTGATTCTTCAAATACAAAAAAGTAAGGTCACCTGTTTTTATTGGGTTGCATCCCCATGATGTATAGAACCCCTCCCACCAATGTTTCTACATTGGCAGTGGGATGAGGCACTCACATGACCATCAGCTGGCCATTAAAAGGTCTCAATTAGACTCCAGGAGTGAATGCTGGATACTTCACATACCATTGTCTTGACTCCTGATTCTATTTTTTTTTTGGAAAACACCCAGGTGGGTATAGCACTTTATTTTATTTTTTTTATTTTTTTTTAATTCTGCACTCCACTCCCTGCGGCGCCCACCTCTCCCTGATCCCCTGTTTATTTTTTTCACGATGTCTAGCACCCTTGTTTATTTTCTTTTTTTTCTTTGTTTTCTTTGACACCTGAGTGATCCCCTGTTTATTTTATTTTTTTTCTTTTTTTTTCTTTTGTTGTTTTTTTTAACCCCCACACTACCACCTAAGTGCGGCAGTGCTTATTTTATCCCCAGCACCCATGGTGTGTGTGTGCAGGTGTGAGACACAGTGGAAGACACAAAGTGCACCAATCTTTATTCAATTTCCACCACCAGGAAGATAGGAAAACACCCGGGTGGCCAGTGACAAACACTGCCCTTCACATCAAAGGGCAATGCTGTGTGATCAAAACAGTGAGGGGGAGGGTAGGGACTAAATCAAAATAGAATTGGACGGAGAAATGATGCACTCCACTCCCTGCGGCACCCACCTCTC
>NC_057716.1:37900376-37903704 GCF_004010195.1 Chiloscyllium plagiosum
AGGAAATCAAAAAGGGAGTGCAAACGCCCACACCCAATATACACGTGGTCCACGGACTCCACAGCGCCACAGAACAAGCAGTTGGGCTGGGAGTCCGTGAACCACCGCAATCTGCGGTTGCAGGGGACTGCTGCGTGCAGCACCCTCCACCCCAGATCCACTCCTGATTCTATAGTCCTCCTGCCCAATCTATCTTCCTGTCCTCTCCTGAACGTAGAATTAAATTATACCCATTCTATCTGAACATTGAAGTCAAATTTAAGTGACAGCAAAATGAATAACTTGAAGTCCACTGACAGGCCATTTTGCAACATTCCCTCGTGTCCTGATTATCTAATATTTAACACAAACTATTTATGTGCAACTTAATGCCAAGCCTAAAATTTGACTTAACTTTCTCCTCTGAATTTAATCTGTTATCAAACCAAGAAATGTTTCAAAATGAATATAATCAATTATTTTTGACTTGGGTAAAGGCAAAACTGTGTTCCTATCCGATTGAATATCAAATTCAAAGTGTGGTTCTCATAAATGCCTATTTTGGAACATGAATACTTGTCACCTCAGCAGATATATTTTAATCTTCCCTTTCATTCAGTCACAGTGTTATTTTCTGACAGCATCCATCATTTTGTTTGCATGACAAGAATTATGTTTTAGGAAACCTATTTTAAAAACATATTACAGCAGTGTATTTATAACTCTGCTGTCTCAACAACTATATAGTCTCCCAACACTTTAAATCGAAAATAAACATTCATCCTGCACAGATATAAGCACAACTGGTTGAGAGAAAGTATCCATTATGTGAATTATTATGAGACTTTGTGAATGATAACATCCTCAGCTAGTGAAAACAATTCATACACCTCCCACTCACAAAGCTGATTTAAAGTTCTTTTGTATTTATCATTTCCATCCTTCTTCCGAGGAATATCAGTCCTGTTCATTCATGTCAATCCACTAAACATGCTGAAGGGTGGGAAATAAATTAATCTTTGCCTTTGCGGTTTTTATTTTCCCATTTTCACTTAAGGTCAATGTAATGGGAGATGTAATTATAATTTTAATGAGATGAAAAGTGTACCAGAACTGGCTGCTGGGAGGACAGCATAATAAAAGGAAATGTCTTAATTAATCACTCACATTCAGTGTTGAATTCAAAAATGCAATATGTTATCCTGTACTATTCCTGACTGCTGTAATATTCTGATAATCATTGTGATTAGAATTCAATATACTAACAAATTTAGGTATGTGAAGCAGTATTTAGGAGGTAAAATGATCTGTCTGGGTGAAGACGTTATTAAAGAACTTAAACTAATTACAATTAGCATTACAAATAATTTTGTGAATCTTCTTACAACTCTTCTACAATGTGGTGGAAAAACAGAGATTCAGATCATTGTCTTGGGGATTTCCACTGTTCATAGCAGCTCAAGCTTGCACCCTGACCCTAGGTCCCTTTCAGAAGCCTGTCAGTAACAAGCTTAATTGCAGGCACTAGCTGTCCCTGAACAATAGATTGGATATCATTATGGGATCTAGAAAGTGATGATGATGGAGTACATCTGCAGATGTAAAAATCCAGTTAGGTCGGACAGCTTTTGATTCATAACTGTATCATAACGGGTATGTAACTACTCCGTATTGAAGATTTTAGTTCAGTTTATTGCTATTTTCACTAAGCTAATCCTCAAGAAATTCTGAAATCGGCAGGCATTACAAGAGTATCATTTGCCATATATCCAAAGTGGTTAATGACAAGATGTTATGATCGAAATTGACTGGATTATGGGCCCACTGATTGTTTTTGCAATTGGTGTGAGCAGAGGGAAGACAGTTAAAACGGGAGATTGTGTAAATTACTGGGTTTTTTCTAGGAGCTGGATTCAATCCTCTCTCGGGCTAGATTAAATGTTTAACTAGCAGGTTAAATTTAACAAGTGTACTCAGCAACATGGCGAAAGTATTACTACTTTTATCAATGATCTGTATGGACATGCAGAAAACTGTAAATAAAGCAGCTTCAAAGAATAACAAATGAAGGACAGAACTGTCATTGGAGTCTCTGATGAAGCATCATCTGACCACATAGAATTGACAAATGATTTAACATTAATAAAGGCAATTCAACTGGACAGGCAATCTGAGATCAGGAAGCAAAATCATTTGGTGTTTTGGGCATGACATAGAACACCGAATGTAGAACAACACAGCGCAGAACAGGCCCTTCGGCCCTCAATGTTGCATCGACCTGTGAACTAATCTAAGCTCATCCTCCTACTCAATCCCATCATCATCATTTGTTATCTAAGGATTGTTCAAATCTCCCTAATGTGGCTGAGTTAACTACATTGACAGGAAGGACATTCCATGCCCTTACCCCTCTCTGATTAAAGAACCTGCCTCTGACATCTGTCTTAAATCTATCACCCCTCAATTTGTAGCTATGCCCCCTCGTACAAGCTGACATCATCATCCTAGGAAAAACACTTTCACTGTCTATCCTATCTAATCCTCTGATCATCTTGTATGTCTCTATCAAATTCCCTCTTTGCCTTCTTCTTTCCAATGAGAACAGACCTAAGTCTCTCAGTCTTTCCTCATAAGACCTTCGCTCTAGACCAAGGAATATTCTGATAAATCTCCTCTGCAGCTTTTCCAATGCTTCTACATCCTTCCTGTAATGGGGTGACCAGAGCTGTACACAATATTCCAAGTGCGGCCGCATTAGCATTTTGTATAGTTGCAACATGATATTGCGGTTTCGGAACTCAATCCCTCTACCAATAAAACCAAACACACTGTATGCCCTCTTAACAGCACTATCAACCTGGGTGGCAACTTTCAGGGATCTATGTACATGGACTCCAAGATCCCTCTGCACATCCACACTACCAAAAATCTTTCCATTGACCCAGTATTCTGCCTTCCTGTTATTCTTCCTAAAGTGAATAGCCTCACATTTAGCTGCATTGAACTCCATTTGCCAGCTCACAGCCCAATTCTGCAGTTTATTGAAGACCCCCTGCAACCTGCAACATTTTTCCACACTGTCCACTACTCCACCGACTTCAGTGCCATCTGCAAACTTACTAACTCATCCACCTATGCCTGCGTCCAAGTCATTTATAAAAATAACAAACAGCAGTGGTCCCAAAACTGATCCTTGTGGCACACCACTAGTAATTGGACTCCAAGCTGAATATTTTCCATCAACCACCACTCGCTGCCTTCTTACAGAAAGCCAGTTTCTGATCCAAACTGCTAAATCACCCTTAATCCCATGCCTCTGTATTTTCTCCAACAGCCTACCATGTGGAAC
>NC_057716.1:37903834-37935987 GCF_004010195.1 Chiloscyllium plagiosum
CACCTCTGACCCTACTAAAACATTTAAATCCCGGAACCTGCAACAGCCAATCCTGTCCCTGTTCTAGCCATGTCTATCCTATCTAATCCTCTGATCATCTTGTATGTCTCTATCAAATTCCCTCTTTGTCTTCTTCTTTCCAATGAGAATAGACCTAAGTCTCTCAGTCTTTCCTCATAAGACCTTCGCTCTAGACCAAGGAATATTCTGATAAATCTCCTCTGCAGCTTTTCCAATGCTTCTACATCCTTCCTGTAATGGGGTGACCAGAGGTGTACACAATATTCCAAGTGCGGCCGCATTAGCATTTTGTATAGTTGCAGCATGATATTGCGGTTTTGGAACTCAATCCCTCTACCAATAAAACCAAACACACCATATGCCCTCTTAACAGCACTATCAACCTGGGTGGCAACTTTCAGGGATCTATGTACATGGACTCCAAGATCCCTCTGCACATCCACACTACCAAAAATCTTTCCATTGACCCAGTATTCTGCCTTCCTGTTATTCTTCCTAAAGTGAATAGCCTCACATTTAGCTGCATTGAACTCCATTTGCCAGCTCACAGCCCAATTCTGCAGTTTATTGAAGACCCCCTGCAACCTGCAACATTTTTCCACACTGTCCACTACTCCACCGACTTCAGTGCCATCTGCAAACTTACTAACTCATCCACCTATGTCTGCGTCCAAGTCATTTATAAAAATAACAAACAGCAGTGGTCCCAAAACTGATCCTTGTGGCACACCACTAGTAATTGGACTCCAAGCTGAATATTTTCCATCAACCACCACTCGCTGCCTTCTTACAGAAAGCCAGTTTCTGATCCAAACTGCTAAATCACCCTTAATCCCATGCCTCTGTATTTTCTCCAACAGCCTACCATGTGGAACTTTAAAAAAGGCTTTACTGAAGTACATGTACACGATGTCAACTTCCCTATCCTCATCCACATGCTTGGTCACCTTCTCAAAAACTCAATGAGGTTTGTGAGGCATGACCTGCCTTTGTCGAAACCATGTTGACTATCTGAAATCAAATTGTTGCTTGCTAGATGATTATAAATCCTATCTCTTATAATCTTTTCCAAAATTTTTCATCCAACAGATGTAAGGCTCACTGGTCTATAATTACCTGGGCCATCTCTACTGCCCTTCTTGACCAAGGGCACAACATTTGCAATCCTCCAGTCCTCTGGTACTAAACCTGTAGACAATGACAACTCAAAGATCCAAAGCCAAAGGCTCTGCCATCTCCTCCCTAGCTTCCCCAAGAATCCTTTGATAAATCCTATCTGGCCCTACTTTCACTCCTTTGAGAATTGATAACACTTCTTCCTTACTAACCTCAATCCTTTCTGGTATCTCATTATTCTCCTCTACAATATTCTCCTTTTCCTAAGTGAAAACTGATGAGAAATATTTGTTTAGCACCTCTCCGATCTCCACAGTGTCCACACACAACTTCCCACTTCTGTCTTTGACTGGCCCTATTCCTACCCTAGTCATCCTTTTATTCCTCACACACCTATAGAAAGCTTTAGGGTTCTCCTTTATTCTACCTGCTAAAGACTGCTCATGGCCTCTCTTTGCTTTTCTCACCTTTCTTTTTAAATCCTTCCTCACTTATCTGTAACTCTCCATTGCCTCATCTGAACCATTTCGTCTCATCATTCCATAAGCCTCCTTCTTTCTCTTAACAAGAGATGCAATTTCTGTAGTAAACCACAGTTCCCTTACCTTATCACTTCCTCCCTGCTTGACAGGGGCATACCTATTAAGGACATGCAATATCTGTTCCTTAAACCAGCTCCATATTTCAATTGTCCCCATCGTCTGCATTTTGTTATCCCATTGTGTGCATCCTAAGTCTTGCCTAATCGCATTATAATTGCCCTTTCCCCATCAATAACTCTTGCCATTTGGCATGTACCGATCCCTTTCCATTGCTAACCGAATTATGGTCACTCTCTTCAAAGTGCTCACCTACCACTAAATCAAACACCTGGCCTGGTTCATTACTAAGCACCAGATCCAGTGTGGCCTCACCTCTTGTCGGCCCTTCGACATACTGTGTCAGGAAACCCTCCTGTACACATTGGACAAAAGTTGATCCATCCGACCTAATAGAGTTATAGCATTTCCAGTCAATGTTGGGGAAGCTGAAGCCCCCATAATGACCACTCTGTTCCTTTCAGTCCTACCTAGAATCATTTTGCCAATCCTCTCCTCCACCTCCCTGGAACTCTGTGGAGGCCTATAAAAAAATCATCTCCTCTCCTGTTTCTAACCTCAGCCCACACTACCTCAGTAGACGAGTCCTCGTCAGAATTTCTTTCAGCCAGCATTATACTATCCTTGACTATCCCTTGCTTTTACTGCCTTCCCTGTTCTTAATGAAAGATTTAAACCATGGAACCTGCAACATCCATTCCTGGCCCTGCTCTATCCATGTCTTTGAAATGGCCACAACATCGAAGTCCCAGGTACCTAACCATGCTGCAAGCTCACCTACCTTATTTTGGATACTACTGACATTGAAGTAGAGACACTTCACGCCAGCTTGCAGTCTGCCAGCATATTCCTGTGACCATGAAATGCCCTCCCTACTCTCACCCTCCTGTGCACTGGAACTACACCTCAGGTTCCCATCCCCCTGCTGAGGTAGTTTAAACCCACCTGAATAGCACCAACAAATTTCCCACCCAGGACATTAGTACCCCTCTAGTGTAAGTGAAGACCGTCCTGTTTGTAGCAGTCCTACCTTCCCCAGAATGAGCCCCAATTATCCAAGTACCTGAAACCCTCCCTCCTGCGCCATCCCTGCAGCTACGTGTTCAGCTGATATCTTTCCCTATTTCTTACCTCGGTATCACATGGCATGGGTAACAAACCAGAGATAACAACTCTGTTTGTTTTAGTTCTCAACTTCCACCCTATCTCCCTGAAATCCTGCCTTGCATCCCTATCCCTCTTTCTACCTATGTCATTGGTACCTACATGGACACAACTCGGGGCTGGTCACCCTCTCCCTTTAGGACCCCAAAGACACGATCCGAGACAACACGGACCCTGGCACCTGGAAGACAACACACCAACCGTGAGTCTCATTCGTTCCCAACAAACCTTCCATCTGACCTTCTAATTATTGAGTCCCCAATCACTAACACTCTCCTCCTTTTCCTCTTTCCCTTCTCTGCAACAGGGACAGACTCTGTGCCAGAGACCTGCACCCCACTAAATACCCCTGGTAAGTCTCTCTCCCCCCCCCCAACAGTATCCAAAACGGTATACTTGTTTTTCAGGGGAACGATCAAAGGGGATCCCTGCACTGACTGTTTTTTCTTCCTTTGAACAGTTACCCAGTTTTCTTCATGCCTTGGAGTAACTGCTTCCCTGTAACTCTTATCTATCACGGCTTCTACCTCTCAAATGATCTGAAGTTCATCCAGCTCCTGCTCCAGTTCCCTAACATGGTCTTGGAGGAGCAAGAGCTGGGTGTACTTCCTGCAGATATACTTGGATGGGACACTAATGGCATCCCTCACCTCAAACATCATGCAGGAGAAACATTCCTCTCCCTGCACTGCCATCCCTGCTAGTCCCTTTATCAGAAAGTAAAAAAGAGAAGCTTACCTGATGTGTTCCTGGTGTTTAAGGTTGGAGGAGGTGGTTGGGTAGGCGGCCCTACAAGGTAGGGTCTCGGGTTTAGAAAACACTCACTTATATACCTTGAGGAAAATAAAAAAATGTTCTTCCTTTCCCAGGAACCTCTGCTCTCCAATGTCAAATGTAAAAGGTCAAATCAGTGACTCAGAGCTCCTGACAGGCCCTGGTCCAAGCTCCCACCCTTCAAACTGCTGAAAAACATGGAAAACTATATCCCAAAAATGACCATTTCTGGGGAATATGTCAAACTTTAAAATTATAAAGGTGACTGTCATAAAGCAGGGGGCAGAAAGTGCAGTTATTGAGCCAACTAACTGTTATTGGTGCAGAAATGTCCTACTATAGAGAGATTTATGTAACAATAAGCATCACCGCCAAGCTGTGTGCCACATGAAGAGGTTGCTACAGAAGAAGCAAAAGGGAAGAGCCTTCAACAGGTGGCAAGATTCAGAAAATAGAAAATATCAATGATATTGAGATGCCTTCCTGTAAGGTGATCCAGAAGTCAAGCAAAAAGCTATTGACGTACTGATATTATGTGAGTGGGAAACAAGAATTGGTACACAGAGAGAGAAACTCATTGAAACATTACATGTGATCCAAAACAAGAACTATTCACTCTTCAGCATGAAAACCTGTACCAAGCTACATGAGTTGCAGAGTAGAGGAAGTGAAAAGTGAAAAAGATCAGCTGAAATCTTCAGTTGAATTATCCCTGTTGTTCATAGTTCTAGTAAAGCTGAAGACAGCATTCAGTAATGAGGCCGAGGGGACTGAACCTTACCAGAAATCAGCTAAGTGTTACTTCTAAAATATTTGATGGAGGGTTTCTCTGCAAAAGCCCTAATGGTTTTTTTTGTGTTAGTCATCCAAACTCACCTCGTTACCAATGAACCTATTACCTGTTCACTAGGTGGAAGTACTGAACACTGCCAGGATATCCCAACATCCCTAGTACAATCATAAAGCCCAACTGTGTACACAGTCAAGCATTTGTAGTCTGGGGTTGTCCTTTAATAGAAACTGAGGGATAGAATTTTTTATATATCAATAGCACCCAAAAATCTACCAGCAACTACAGAATGAAAGTTGCACAAACATCTGATGAAAATTTGCTCAAGTAAGACATTATGAGTGAAACAATGGCCAGTATTCATGCCACACAGTCCCATTCTCAGTATTATGGAGATAGATGACACTTGTGCAGTCAATAATTGATACATGTATGACAAGAGGGTGGCATTTCTCAGACTCCGGAAACTCAGTAGACCCTAATAATTTCTCCAGGAACATCTGGGTGTCGCAAAATGTCAAGCTAGAGCAAGATATTCAGTTAAGCTGCTATGTCGCTCAAAATTATCAGAAGAAACAATATCAAGCTGAATTATTCGTGATTCATGAGATATGAAAAATGTCAGTGTCATTTTTCTTTCTCATGAATATAGAAATGTCCTAGGATGGATCTCTTTCAACAAGAAGTTCATAATAGTCACAGATTCTACTCCAGGTAGATAGATGTCAAGAAACTGTCCGGTAAAATGTCTGAAGTAGTGGTTTATTGTTGAAGGGTATTTTTGCAACATATGGAATCCTTGTAATCTCAGACAATGAGCCACATTTTTCCAAAGAGTACTTCAAAGAGTTCACATCACTATTTGGATTCACGAAGATGCCCTCAAGCCAATGATGAAATGGCAGTGGGTCCAGTGAAAACATTACTAAAGACACGAATTGACATTCAACATACATTTACTATGCAACTCCACTCCAAAGTGCTTTAGCTCCATACAAACTCCTAACTGAGAGAAGAGAGAGAACTTAAACGTTTTAGTCTCCCATGTACACTCAAGTGCATAAGCTGATGACTTAAAAGAAGTGAGGGAGAAAGAAGATGAGGATCATTTCAGTCAAAGGTGAAACTTGGTAAATGACACAAAGCACAGTGGATCAGTTACTACATCCATACACCTATCGCATTTAAACCAAAAATGGTACGATGTGACAGAGCAGGCATTTCACACCGATGCAATGTTCTACACAGCCAAAGTGCTCATTCACACTGTCAAACAGAAATACTCTCTTCATTGAGAGAACAAAATTATGGTCTGATTGATGAACTGGAGTCATCTGTCAGTTTTTCTGCAATCCAACAGAGTCTGGGTAATCATGCAGAGGATTCAAGTTCTCAACTTCCTCCAAGTCAGCAACATGGGAGAGATGTAGGGCTGACTCTTACTTTTTTGGGTGAAAAACATTTGTGACATAGAGATGTGTGGAGTGATTTTTGCTGGAAAGTCGACAAGTTTTCTTGTTGTGTCTTACCAAACTCGTGTTATCAACTACCTACCACGCCCTTATGTTATGTGTCCAGTTCAACTTCTGACCCATCTTACTACCAACCCTGAACAACTTACACTGATCAGATATCCCAGAATGCACTGGCATCCTTACTTCTCGTCAGATTCTGCCACACATCTTGCCATAGACCATGTCACTCTGACCCTCATAAGAATCCACTTGGAGAACCAGGAAGTTTGGGAGGAATATATGGCATAGAGACTGACTGTGTGATATGGTAATGAACAATGTATAATATCACAAGAGGTGATGCAATGATCTTGTTCAGTCTTGCAGTGTCATGACAAGATGAAGTCAGAGTAAGCTGTTACTTAAATAAAGGTGATATCTTCCTTAACTCAGCAATCTCTGTAAATATGTTTTTAGCAGTGGAACAAAAACCAAAATATTCTATTCTATTTCTACTAATATGCATGTGCAATAAGATGACATAAATACCACTAAATTCATTTTCTTTATCGAGTTATGTTGAAATATGACAAATGTGTTGGGATGAAAATGCTGTATTGTTGCAGCAAAGAACCTTAATTCTCATATTTATTCTGCTGTGCTGCCTAGAATTGTTAGGTGGTTTACTCTGTGCCTTAAAGAGAAAGCATGCCAATCTAATTTTCTTTTTCCCTCGATCCCTATAGGTTGTCCTATAATGCCTAAATCATACGATATGGAGATTTGAATTTACTGATACCCTTCATCATGATGAGCGCCAAAATAAAAAAAAATACTTTTTAAAAGTTAAAATTAATTTGCATATATATATGGCATCTCAAAATGTTCAGATGTGCTTTATTGCTATTAGGGACATCTAAAATCTAATTATTGTTACTGCAGGGAATTCTGGCCGAGAGTTGCAAACAGCAACCCGCTTGAAAGAGCATTGAGATCAACGGCCAGATGGTCTGTGTTTTTAGTGATGTTCATTGAAGGATAAACATTGGCCAGGATACATGAACTCTTCCTGCACGATACTTTTTCTTTGAATTGTGCCTTGGAATCATTTTGTTCCCCCTGAGAGGTCAGGCATTGCTTCAGTTTAATGCTTGTTTCCTCTGAAGGCATCTTTGATATGGTACACTCCATCTGGCGTCCTCGAAAGTGTCAGCCAAAAGAATTTAGAAAATGAAGTAAAACCTACAAGAACTTCACCCTAAGTCAAGGATACAGAATCTTTAGGATTTCAATACTAAGAAACAACTGAACTTTCTTCTTTTGAGTTTTCAGACAGTGAAGTAAGAGGGTACACTTAAAATTTCACTGTTCATTGTTCATTGTACACTGTTCACCGTCAAGATGTGAACTCATTTAAAGCTAGTGAATGACCATCTCCAATAAAACAACAAAGAAACAAATCTCACACAAATGTGTATTGAGCATTTGCAAAATATGAATCGTAGAATCCCTACAGAGTGGCAACAGGCCATTTGACCCATCAAGTCCACATTGTCTCCCTGAGGAGCATACCACCCAGCCCCATCCTCCTACCCTATTCCTGTAACCCTGCATTCCCATGGTTAATCCACCTAACCTGCCATCTTTGGACTGTGGGAGGAAACTGGAGCACTCAGGGGAAATCCATGCAGACATGGGGAGAATGTGTAAGCTCTACACAGTCGGTGGAATCAAACCTGCACTCTGAGGCAGCTGTGCTAACCACTGAGCCACCGTGCCACCCTGGGATGATGATAAAATCTCAAGAGGGGTTTCAATTTTGATTTTAAGGATGGGAATGCTAAAGCAGTAGTAGTATTACTGGACCACTAATTAAAAGAGCCAGGCTAACTTTCTGTTGTGGAAGCAAAGAACTGCAGATGCTGGAGATCTGAAACTCAGAAAAATAGCAGTTGCTGGAGAAACTCTGCAGGTTTGGCTGCACCATCCGTGGAGAGAAAACAGAGATAACATTTCGAGTTTCTGGACAGAAGATCTGAAGAAAGGTCACTGGACTTGAAACATTAACTTTTCTCTCCACAGATGCTGCCAGATCTTTTGAGTTTCTCCAGCAATTTCTGTTTGTGTGTGTGCAACTCTCTGGTGAGATGTGTTCAAATCCTACCATAGCAGTTGGAGGAATTAATATTCAATTAATAAAATATCTGGAATTTAAAGTTAGTCTCAGTAATAGTGATTATGAATTGTTATTATTATTATTAATTGTTGTAAAAATTCATTTGTTTCATCAACGTCCTTAAAGAAAGAAAACGTTTTAACGTATATCTCTCGCCAGATCCACACTATAGTTGGTTACTGTCTGCAATGACCTACCAAGCCGTTTGATTCCAGAACAATAAAACTAGGCAACAAATGTTGCCCTAATCAATGATGCTCACATCCCAAAACAGAATAAAATATACTCAAGGACCATGATTTATGTTGATGTCATTCCAAGCTCTGAATGAGACTACTGCCTTGTAATAATTCCAGACACTCAGTACCCATTAAATTGCAATACTCTGACAATGATTAAAGCTCAGATTTAACCTCTCAGGGAGAAAATTCTCACACAAACCAAATGAAGCCTCTTGACTGGCATTTAATGTCACTCATCTGCAGAGGACCATTCCCCCTGCAGCAGTAGACCTTTAACAGCTCAATATCAGTGGTATATGTTATTTAAGGATGAGAACAACTGAAATTTTTGGAGTTCAGTTGACAAAAAGAATGTCAAGCCTCACTTTGTTTAATGTAATCACAGCTATCTGTTCATTGTAGATGCATAACATTGTCACTGTTCTCAAATTGAATGAATACGAATCTGAAAATAAGGCTGAGTTTTTAGCTGCTGCTATCTTTGGAAAAATTGGCAATATTTTTCCCATATGCAAATAGTAAAGTCAGAATCAATGCACAAGATACAGACCTACATGTTTTCTTTTCCTTTATGGCAGTTTTTTTTAACTTTTCAGGAGTTCTTATGCTATTTGGTATAAACTAACATGGCTGCTATTTTGTGCCAAAATAAATCTTTTATACTGTTTTGGCCATGCACCATTGATTGATGCTCCCCAGAGCATGGGAACTTTGGATAAATACTGTTTTGCCAAAGAAGGACCAGCATTGACTGACAGGCATTACAAATTAGTTATGAGATTCCTGCAGGCAGAAAACCTAAATGTCAACATTGAGTCTTTATTCATAGGCCTCCAAACACATTAACTGTGAAGTCAAATAAATGACAAATAATCCCAGATGGGAAACGGAGCCCAGGTGTTCAGCAGACTGTTGAATCGAGAATCAAGAACCTGAAATAGAATGGGGCAAGCAGCAGTCTAAACTGCCCATTCAAACATAGCAATCCCAAATGAAATAGAATCCTGCCCTAAACGCTTTCTGTTAACAAGTCATGTATCATTTTGGAAGAAGAAAGAGAGGCAGCTCATCGTAGTAAGTAGTTTGTCTTTCAGCAGTACATTGCATTAACATTGTTGTCGATCTCGACAAGCCCTGAAGGTTGAAAGCATTTTTCATCTAAATCCTTCAAGGTCTAGTTAGACACTTTTGCATCTCATTGAGGGAATATGGGTCAGAGAAAAAAAATAAGGATTCAAGATGGCAAAAACTATTCGCATATTGAAGATGAATGACATTTGATCAAAATTATTGATATTTAGAAATTCAAAATTGCTCCTTTAAAAACACTTCAATTCAACACAGACATATCTGATTTAAGACCAGCAACATTACAGCACACTGACATTGATGAAAATTACCCAAATTGGTTAATGATATATGTATATGTAGCATACTTGCATTTGTCAACTGAACATTAGATTACTCTAAAGGATCATTTTAACAATTATATTCCAAGGTTGATTTCTGTAATGCTTAACTTATTCATTGAAGAGAGTATATGAGCAGATCTGGAAATAAAAGTAGTTTGAGTGTGGATCAGGCATTAAAGTTGGAGTTCATTCCTCGCAAAGGTGACATGAACTCAAAACAGTTGCAACTCAGGCTGCAGAATCTGAAGAATAAGATATGATATAAAAAAGCGTATAGGGCTAGTAATTGTTTTGGGGAAATTTTATGCCATAATTCAATTTTTTAAAATAATATTGTTTAAAACCATCAAATTCATGAGTCAACTCAATATAGGTTACATAGGAAAACAAAGGGAAAATACTGCATTCACTTACACAGGTTATGCAGTTTCTAAAAGCTGTTCAATTTTTTGTTAGTCTTAAAGCCTAAGAAACACAAAATGGAAGAGCCCATTCAATCCCAATAATTTGTAAGACAGATGCATGATTAGTATAGACATTAAGTTCAAAGGTTAATGGCTCCATATTCTTAGAGCTTAAAAATCTTTTGTCTGATTCCATTGTGCTCATGCATTGATCACCATGCATCACCATCTCTTATCTTCCGACCAATGTCTCATTTTTCACCTTCCGTAAACTTCAACTCCTTTAAAATGTCATTTGCCTTATCCTACTCTACACTAACGTATGCTCACTCAACACCCTTAGTAACCTACATGTGTTCCCAAATGCTTCAACAGCTTCATATTTGCACATTCTCATCCTCCTGATTGCATTCCTATATGTTCTCACCATTATACTGGGACATCTGTGACATAGCTGGAGGGCCTTGTTGAAAACAGATGAGAAAATGTAAATATTATGGGCTAGATCTTGCTGGAATGGAGCACACCAGGTCCTTCGGACAGAACATTTAGAACATAGAACAGGTGGGACATCAAGATGTAGACAGAGTAGGACTCCTGTGACAGGATCCATTCGCTCCGACCACTTTTGTTTTACTATTATTTCTTTTCTTGTTTTTGTTTTCTTTACTTACTTACTTTCCTTTACTTATGTCTTGTCCTGAGCTCAGATGGCATCAGGAATGGTGAAGAATCCTAGTGCAGCAACAATTGAGCCCCTACTTATTTTTCTGGGGTGAGCTCAGGACTTGGCATCGGAATCGACAGAGGCAACATCGGCAAGGTGGGCCCATTGACGATAGATGGCACCTGAGGATTGGAGACTTTGTTGTTGCTCGAGTCCGGCGCTGATAGCAGCAAGGTGGTGGAAGAAGGGCATCACAGCGACATCAATGAGATGGGCCCCACAGTGAGAGATGTGACTCTAATGTTGGTGGGTCCGGCACATGCAACAGTGAGGCAATGGAGGAGGAGAATCGGCCCAGCGGTGAGAGATGGCGCCTGAATAGTGGTGACTTCAGCGTTGGTTGGGTCCAGTATAAACGGTGGAGAAGTGATGGAGGAAGGTTGGTGGCATAGTTATCATTAATGATGATTTGCATCAGGCCTTTCTTTATACCATATCTTGCTATTTATTTCTTATTCTTAAAATTATTCAAAATGGCCCTAAATCATAGTGCCAGTCGAAAAGCTTTTCATTGTATTTTACTGATTTTCTCATTCTAAAATACGCATGACAACAAAATCTTCATTCATTCATTCATAAAATCATTCATTCATTTTTGCTTCCAAACTTTCCCAAGGGAGAGCTGATAACATTCCCATCAAGCCACCTTACCATCCCTATCCTGAGTGAATAATGGAATGACAATCCATCCCCTGAATCAATGAACAAGTAACAAAGAAGAATAAAGGACAGTACAGCGCAGGAGCAGGCCCTTCCACCCACCAAGACTGCGCCAACACATGATGTATTTCTAAACTGAAAGCCTTTTGCTTCAGTGTGATCTGTACCCTCTATTCCCTGCCTATTTACCGATCTGTCAAGATGCCTCTTAAATGTCACCTCCACCACCTCCTCTGGCAGTGCATTTCAGGCACTGTGTAAAAACAACTATTTCCTTTAAACATACCTCCTTTTACTTTAAAGGTATGCCTACTAGTAAATTACATTTCTAACCTTTGAAAAAGACTGACTATCTATTCTCTCCATGCCTCTCATCATTTTGTAAACTATCAGGTCATCCCTCAGCCTTCGACAATCAAGTGAAAACAAACCAAGTTTGTCTCATCTCTCCTCATGGTTAAAGTTCTCTAAACCAGGCAACATCCTGGTAACCTGTTTCGGGAACTCTCTCCAAAACAGCCACATCCTCTGGTAGTGTATGGCAACCAGAACAATACACAATATTCCAAAGATGGCCGAACTAAAATTTTATACAGTTCCAACATGACTTCCCAATTTTTTTTTACTCTATATCCCGAGCGATGAAGGCAACTATGCCAAATGCCTTCTTGACCACCTGATCCACTTGCATTGCAACTTACAAGGAACTGTGGACCTATATGCCTCAATCCCTCTGTATGTTGATGCTACTAAGGATTGTACTGTTTACTGTGTATGTCTCTCCTGCATTAGATCTCACAAAATGCATCATTTCACATTTGTCCAAATTAAACTCCATCTTCCATTTCTCTGCCCACATTTCCAGCCTATCTACATCTTACTACATCCTCTGGCAATCCTCCTCACATCCAGAGTTCCCCCAATCTTTGCGTTCTCTGCAAACTTGTTAATTAGACCACTGACATTCTGCTCCAAGTCACTTATATATATTACAAACAACAGGGCTTCCAGCACTGGTTCCTGTGGAATACCACTAGTCCAATCTGAAAAATAAACATCCTTCCACCACTATTCTCTGTCTTCTATGACTAAACAAGCTCTGTATCCATCTTCCCAACTCAACTTTTGTATCAGCTTACCATGAGGGATCTTGTCAAAGGTCTTGCTAAAGTCCATATAGATAACATCTACTGCCCTGCCCTCATCAATCACCTTTGTCACTTCTTTAATACCTTTAATTAAGCTTGTGAGATATGACCTTCCCCGCACAAAGCCATGCTGCCTATTGCTAATAAGTCTATATTTTTCCCAAATGTGAGTAAATCCTATCATTAGAATCTTCTCCTATAATTTCCCTGCCGCTGATGTAAGGCTCACTGGCCTGCATTTTCCCAGATTATTCCTGTTGCCCTTCTTAAGCAAAGGAACAATGTTGGCTATTCTCCAATCTTCTGGGATCTCTCTCGTGACTAAAGAGGATACAAAGATTTCGTACTAGGCCCTTGCAATTTCCTCACTTGCCTCTGTCAGTATTCTGGACCAGATCTCATTAGGTCCAGAGGACTTGTCCACCTTAATGCTTCTCAAAACGCTCAACATCACTTCCTTTTTTATATTGAAATGCCCTAGTATATCAACATCTTCACCAAAACTCAAAACTCACTATCCACTGTGTCCTTCACCTTTGTGAGCACTGAAGTATTTTTAAGGACCTCACCTATTTCCTCTGACTCCATACATAAATTCCCCCCTTTGTCCTTGAATGAACTACCCTTTCCATAGCTACCCTCTTGTTCCTTATATATGTATAAAAAGCTTTGGGATTTTCCTTAATGCTGATTGCCAAATATATTTTGTGGCCTCTTTTAGCCCTTCTATTTCCTTATTTGAGTTCTTTCCTGCTATCTTTACATTCTTTAAGGGCTGTCTTTGTCTTCGGTTTCCTAAATCTTACATATTCTTCCTCTTTCTTTTTGACTAAGCTCAATTTCTCTTGTCTTCCGAGATTTACAAATCTTGCCATCTTTATCCTTCATTTTCACAGGAATATGCGGTCCTGAATTCTTAGCAACTGGTCTTTGGAAGATTCTCACATGCTAGATGTGGATTGACCCGTAAACAACCATCCGCATTCCACACTCCCCAGTTCCAGTCTAGTATTGTGGAATTTAGTCTTCCCCAAGTTTAGGACTTTCACCGAAGGACTAGTCTTATCCATATCCATATGTAACTTAAATCTTACAGAATTATGGTCACTGTTCCTGAAATGCTCACCCACTGAAACTTTGATCACTTGGCCAGGCTCATTCTTCGATATCAGGTGTATTATAGCCACTTCCCTAGTTGAAGTATTTACAAATTGTTTCAAAAAACTATTCTGGACCCATCTAACAAATTTCCCTCACCAAACCCCTGGTGCTAAGTGAGTCCCAGTTAACACAGGAGAAGTTAAAATCACCCACAACAACAACCCTGTGGTTTTACATTTTTCCATCATCAGTCCACATAGCTATTCCTCTATCTCCCACTGGCTGTTGGGAGGCCTGGAGTATAATCTCATCAAAGTGACTGCACCCTTCTTATTCTTGAGCTGTACCAATATGGTCTCACAGGATGAACGCCCCAAGGTGTCTACCCTCAGTACAACTGCCATATTCTCCTTGATCAGTAATGCAACTCTCATATCTCTTTTTCTCATCCCTCTATAACTTGTCTGATATGTCTAAATCCCAGAATGATAGGCTGCCAGTCTTGCTCCTCTCTCAAACATGACTCTGTAATAGCCACACTTAGTTAAATGTATTAATCTAAACTATAAATTCATCTGGCTTATCTGTCATATTCCTTGCATTAAAAATAATACACCTCAGACAGCTAGTCCTGTGTGTTCTATAACCTCTCCCTGCCTCTTCTTTCTCTTAGCCTTACTTTCTTTAATCTCTGAGTCCTCCTTAGTCACTTCACCTGCTGACATACTGATTCCTGACCTCCTGCCACACTAGCTTCATCCCTTCCAAGTGGTACAAACAAACCTCGCAGCCAGGATATTGGTGTCCTCCCAGTTTAGGTGCAACCCGTCCTCTTGCACAGATTCACCTCCCTGGAATTTATCGTAACGATTCATATAGCTGAAGCCCTCCCTCCTACACCAGCTCTTTAGCCACATACTTAACTATATTATCTTCATTTTCCTACCATCACTGGCACATGGCACAGGAAGTAATCCTGAGATTACAAACCTAGAGATTCTGCTTTTCAAATTCTTTCCTAATTCCCTGAACTCCCTTTACACAACCTCATTGAGTCATATAGTTATACAGCATAAAAACACAAACACTTTGGTCCAACTCGTCCACACCAATCCCAAGGTGACCTAGTCCCATTTGCGAGCATTTGGCTATTATCCCTCTAAACCCTTCTTTAGTCATATATCCATTGAGATGTTTTCTAAATGTTGTAATTGTACCCGTCTCCACCACTTTTTCTGGCAGCTCATTCCTTAAATGCACCACCCTCTGTGTGAAAAAACTATCCCTCAGGTCTTGTTTAAGTCTTATCCCTCTCATCTTAAACCTATGCCCTCTAGTTTTGGAATCCCCCACCCTCGGAAAAAGATCTTAGCTATTCACTCTATCCATGCCCCTCCTGAGTTCGTGGGCGGCACGGTGGCCCATCCTCAGCCTCTGATCCTTCAGGGAAAAAAAAACCCAAATTATCCAGTGTCTATAACGAAAACTCCCCAGCCCCAGCAATATCTTCTATCCATGCCCCTCCTGAGTTACTATACCTCCACAAGGTTGCTCCTCAGCCTCTGATCCTTCAGGGAAAAAAAAACCCAAATTATCCAGTGTCTATAACGAAAACTCCCCAGCCCCAGCAATATCTTTATACATCTTTTCTGCAACCTCTCAAGTTTAACAACATCCTTCCCATAAAAAGGCCACCTGAATTATATACAGATTTTAAAAAGTGGACTCACTGATGCCCTTTACAGCCACAACATGACATCCCAACTTCTTTACTCAAAGTTCTGCCCAATGAAGATAAGCATGCCAAATGCCTTCTTCACCACCCTGTCTATCTGCAACTCCTCTTTCAAGGAACTATGCACCCCTAGGTCTCACTTTTAGACACACTCCCTTGGACCCTACCATTAGATGTATAAGTCCTGCCTTGGTTTGCCTTACCAAAATGCAACACATCCCATTTATCAAAATTGAAATCTTTCAGCCACTCCTTGGCCCATTTGCCCATCTGACCCACGTCCTGCATCTTTCTTTCCACCTATGTCATTGGTACCAATATGAACGATACAAGCTCTGGCTGCTCACCCTCCCCCTTCAGAATATCCTGTGCCTGCTCAGAGATATGCTTGCTCCTGACACCAGGGAGGAAACACACCATCCTGGAGTCTCACATGTGACCAGAAAAACACCAATTTGTGCCCCTAACTATGGAATCTCTGACTATTGCTGTTTGCCTCCCTTTGACCCTCCCTGCTGTACAGCAGAGCCAATTGTGATGTCATCAACCTGGCTGTTGCTGCTGCTTTCCTCTAAGAGGCCATTCCCCCCAACAGTATCCAAAACGGTGTACCTGTTTGAGAGGGGAATGGCCACAGGGGACTCCTGTACTGCCTGCCCACGCTTACTTGTTTCCCTGTTTGTCACTCAGCTCTTCTGTGCTGCCCTTTCTGGTGGTGTGACCACATCATAAAATGTGCTGGTCACAACTTTCTCAGCCTCATGAATGCTCCACAACACGTCCATCCACAGTTTCTGACACTCACGTAGCAAAGCAAGAGCTGAACACACTTCCTGCATATGTCAACAGTAGAAACACTGCTGGCGTCCAATGAGTTTATGGATAGAGATAGAACACAGCAAAGGTGGAAAGAAAGGATAAATTGAAATCAAATTTGGTACTGAAAACTAAATAACAAAAGGGAAAGAAAGCTTGCATAAAGAAAAAGAATGTAAAAGTGACAAAAGAAAATGTTTCTTCTTAATTTTTTAATATTAGAGATTTCTAACCACAACTTGTTTCATTCAGAAAGTAGAATTACCACTTTAAACCATATTTTGTTCATTCTTCTTTCTCACTCATCACACCATCAGAGACCTTCACTCTTGTAACTGCTGCCCACTCCCTCTTTTTCCCGTCTTAGAAGCTTTTACATCACTACCCTTCTTCAGTTCTGAGGAAAGGTTATCAACCTAAAATGTTAACTGTTTCTCTCCACAGATGCTGCTGACCCGTTGTGTATTTTCAGCATGATTTTATTTTTTAATTTTAAATTACTCCTGCTCAGGGCCAGAGAGATTGATTGGCCTAGTTGCATTAACAATTAACACAGCGTTAAAAAGTCATTATGTTATTAATCATGAGCCCAAATGTTCTGAGTGAGTTTAATGGGAAATTAATGGGCAAATCCAGCAGATTCCTAAAAATAGCCGTGGGTTTTGTGGGGTGGGATTTCTAAGGGGAAGAACATATTTGAAGCAACTAACAGAGCAGCATGAAGAAACCAAAACATTTTGGAGATCCGTAAGTTATTCTGTTCCTTCTGAACCGATTGTCCAATTTGTATATTAATAAGAGCAAGCCTCATTTAACACATCATAATTTTTCGATTTAGCCCATTTTATTCCAACTCGATATCTTTCATTTGATTCCTACAGGCTAATGCCTTAGCCAACCACCGTCCAACTGAAATGTGTGTTCAAATAGTTGGGCTGCTCCTCTCATTGGTAGATCTGTAACATTCGCAGTTGGTTGTGTTCTAGAATGAATTGGGATTGACCGCATTAATAGACAGAAAATTTGCATTCAAAGTTTGTCGACATTTTGCTCAGGTTTCCTGAAATGAGAGAGGAAACCATGCACCTGAAAACTAAAGACTTACTCACTTTGATGTTACTGAAATCAGACTGTCACGGAGTCATACAGCATGGAAGCAGACTATTCGGTTCAAGCAGTCCATGCTAACCATGTTTCCAAACCCATCTAGTCCCACCCACCTGTGCTTGGCCCATATCCCTCCAAACCTTTCCTATTCATGATTTGGAGATGCCGGTGTTAGACTGGGGTGTACAAAGTTAAAAATCACACAACACCAGATTATAGTCCAACAGGTTTAATTGGAAGCACACTAGCTTTCGGAGCGAAGCCTTCACCTGATGAAGGAGCGTCACTCCGAAAGCTAATGTGCTTCCAATTAAACCAGTTGGACTATAACCTGGTGTTGTGTGATTTTTTCCTATTCATGTACTTATCCAAACGTCTTTTTAATGTTGTAACTATACCTGCATCCATCACTTTGTCTGGCAGTTCTTTCCACACATGAACCACACTCTGTGTAAAAACATGCACCTCGTGTCCTTTTTAAATCTTACTCCTCTCACCTTGAAAATATGTCTCCCCCCGCCCCCAGTTTTGAACTCCCCCACAATAGGAAAAAGACTATTGTCATTCACCTTATCAATACCCCTCATAATTTTATAAAACCCAATCAGTGTTATTCTGCAAACCTTAGTGAGTAAAACATTGTTTGTTTAAATGGTGAACATATAGGTCATTAAACATTCAAGCATTAAATCTAAAGTAAAAAAAAGACTCTTAACTCTATGCATCATTGCTTTTAATTCACTGTGCAATCTGTTTGCGTGTCAAAACAAGAATTGCTGATATGAGTTGAAATGTTTTTTAACGATTTTGATAGCATCAAACAAATTGCTATTTAAAAAAGAAAACACTTGATCATAGAAAGCTATGTTAATATTCCTGAAAATATAATGTTTTGTTGATTGTTGTTGTTAATGCTGTGCTTTAAAATTGTACAAAAATAGCAAGATCACTGTCATATTCAATGAAAAATGTGTGCTGTAATAAAAATCAAGTGCACATTATTAATGGACAAGGACTATCTTTTATTATTTCATGCGATGCAGGCATCACTGGCAAGACCAGTATTTGGTGTCCACACCAACCTGTCTTTGAAACGACAGTGGTGAGCAACCATCTCGAACTCATGCAGACCATGTAGTGTAGAGACACACTCATAGTACTGTTAGCTAAGGAGTTCTAAGGTTCTGATTCAGCAACAGTGAAGGAAAGTGGGACTATGTGTAGCTCAGAGGAGAACTTGTCTGTGGTCATGTTCCCATGAATCTGTTGCCCTTCTACGTGATAGAGGTTATTGATTTGGAAGATGATGTCAAAGGATCCTTGATGAGGTGTTGCAGAGAATTCGATAAATGGTACACACTGCTGCCATTGTGCATTAGTAGTGGAGGGAGAGAATTTTCAGTTTTGTGAACATGGTGCCAATCAATCAGATTGCTTTGTCCTGGATATGGTCAACATTCTTGCATGTTGTTGGAGCTGCATTCATCAAGGCAAGTGGGAGTGTTTGTCACGCTTCTGACTGGTGCCTTGTGCGGGGACAGGAGGTCTGTCACTCAGTACAGAATTTCCACTCTCTTTGTAGCCATTCATGTTTATACGACTGGTCCAGTTCAGTACCTTGTCAATGGTAACGCCCGGGTTGTTGATGGTGAGGATTAAACACTAGTGTTGTCAATAAATGTCAAGAAGAATTAGATTCTATCTTACTGAAGAGAGTTATTGCCAGGCACTTATATAATGAGAATGTCATGTACCACTTATCAGCCTCAGCCTAGTTGTCATCCAGAATTTGTTGTATGTGGACTCAACTACTTGAGTACCTGAGGCGGGGGTTCTGAAACTCTAGCTCATGACACTCAGTCGGGTCAGAGGATGGCTAATTGGATTTGTGAGCTCTGAGGCAGCAATCTTGGCTGTGGAGTAGAAATTCGGGTTTGATAGCCCCAGGATCAGCCACGAAGCCCCTTTAAATGTATTTTTTTTACCATGGCCATGGTGTAATCCTCAGAGTCCTGAGGTCTGATAGCAACAGAGCCTACAGGGTAGCCAATGTCTTCCACTCCAGATTGCAAGCTGTTCTGGGTTGAAATTAACTTTTCTCTGAGGATTTACAAATGCTCTCTGGGTGATTTATGAGGGTATCACAATGATACCCAGATCAAGATGGCAGTGGAGTAGGGCTCCTGAGCCAGAATTTGTCTGTTCTGAACATTTTCTTTTCCTTTTTTCTCTCTTCCTGTTTCTTTTCTATTTTCCTTTACTTATCTGACCCCCTGAACTGTGTCGGCAGCAGCAAGAGCCCAGCATGGACCTTCAGTGAGCCCATCGTGATGGAGAGTAGACCCAGTGAAGACCTTGAGTGTGTTCATCATGGTGGAGAGTGGAGCTGAAAAATGTGTTGCTGGAAAAGCGCAGCAGGTCAGGCAGCATTCAAGGAGCAGGAGATAAGATAAAAGGTAGGGAGGAAAATTATCTCATTCAACATGCCCTGGAAGGGTGGTCTAGTCAATAAATACAAATAAAAATCCTTGGCTAAATACATGCATACTGCCTGACAGTTACCGTCCTATTCCATCCCTTCATATCTTTTTACAAAAATGCAAGTCTTTTGTTCAGGAATATCTATTCTGTGAGCAACTGCAAAACTGTCTTCGGAACCCTGAAAGATATTTCCAGCTTGCCCACTTTAATTGGCAGGGAGACAGCAGCTCGAAGATGGTCGGAAGGAATATATTTAGAAACCCATTTGGTGCAACACAAAAGAATCAGAATTAGATAGCAAACTAAAAGCTCTATATTTTCAAGTTTCATTCTGACTGCTCACTATCCTATCAACTCTATCATCAATAACTCAATTAAAAATCACACAACACCAGGTTATAGTCCAATAGGTTTAATTGGAAGCACACTAGCTTTCGGAGCGACGCTCCTTCATCAGCTTACCTCAGTCTTTTCTTCTTTTCAGATGTTGGTAAATGTTAAATTTATATTCATATTTTCAAATTATTTCAGCGTTTCATCATTTGTATTTTTATTTTTTGCCTCCATTGAATTTTGAGCTTCCGAGACTTTTGTGAAAAACGTGTGATATGCCAACACATTCCTTAATTCAAATGCTGTCTTGCATGCACCACTATTACCAACTAATTGTCCTGTTTGTAAAGTATTGGCCCAGATTTTGGTGGTAAGTGATGAATAAATGGAGCTAGTCAGTCATTACACATAAACTGGCCTACAGATTTTTAAAATGGAACTTTGAATTGAAGCTTGTGATGATAAGAAAGTTGTTTTGGTGTATCAACCTTGACAGATACTATGTGATCTGTGTGAACAGCAAAGACATCTGTATGTTTCCATATTTAATCAAATGGAAGAATTTTGTTGAGGGGGACAGTTTGAACCAGGAAGTGCAAATTAGAATATTTAATTCAAGCTAAATTATGTACAGAAAGCAAATGAAAAATGTGAAAAGAAACATTGGAAGAGGAGAAGGAGATAAAATACCTTCTTTTTTCATTCGTTTACAATTTCCAACAATAATGAGAATTTTGAATGAATGGTTTCCACATTTGTAAATTTTTAAATCCAGAAATATTGTATGACAATAATTAAGCCCATCACATCAATAAAAATGTAGTTAGAATTGAATTGAACTAGTCTGGAGTGCACAAACCTAACCTTTTGTAGTGAATTTAGTGGACATCTAGCAGATAACTGCTCTAAAAATCACACCACTCCATGCATTAAACTAGCAAGTCAGTGGTAAAATGTTGTTTTACCTTCCTTCCAATACCTTCCTTCCAATATACTGAGCTGATTTTTGTATCCATTTCACCACATTGTCTTGCACTCCAGGGGCCTTAATATTTCTGATCAATTTGCTTTGTAGGACTTTGTCAAATGCCTGACTAAAATCCATGTGGACAACATCCACTGCACCACCCTCATCAATCCTACAGGTATTCCTTAAAAAAAATCTAATTATGTTAGTAAGACACAGCCTTACCCAAAGAAAACCAACCTATTTAATCTATGCCTTTCTAAGTAACAGTTCCACCTTGTTTGTAATTTGTTTAAGTGGATTCTGTGCTGTGATTGGCTAGGCCGGCACAGTTGACCAATTAGTGGGCGGCACGGTGGCATAGTGTGGACTTGTTGGGCCGAAGGGCCTGTTTCCACACTGTAATCTAATCTAATCTAATCTAATATAAAATGTCCATTGATGAGTTTTCAGTACCATTCGCAATTCCCCACATATTGGCGTGGTCCGTATCCATATGAAGCAAGACCTGGAGAACGTTCAAGCTTGGACTGATGAGCAGTAAGTAACATTTGTTTCACTGAAGCCCCAGATAATAAAGATAGAATCTAACCCTCTCCTGTTGACATTCAAAGCCTCTCCACCATCTACCAGTCAGGAGTGTGATGGAATACACTGCAATTATTTGGATGAATGCAGCTCCAACATTACTTAAACTTGTGAACATTGAGGAAAAATCAGCTTGCTTGATCAACACCACATTGATCACTTTAAACACTCATTACCTTCATGTCCGGGGTACATCAGCAGTCTGCATTATTTGAAAAATGTTTTTGTTGCTTGGCTGGGGAAGCAATTCTAGTTTGGTGTTAAGGTTAACAATCCAGTCAAAGGCTTCAGCTAATGATTAGATTAGATTACTTACAGTGTGGAAACAGGCCCTTCGGCCCAACAAGTCCACACCGACCCGCCACCCAACCAGACCCATTCCCCTGCCCCTAACACTACGGGCAATTTAGCATGATCAATTCACCTAGCCTGCACATTTTTGGATTGTGGGAGGAAACCAGAGCACCAAGAGGAAACCCACACAGACATGGGGAGAATGTGCAAACTCCACACAGTCAGTCGCCTGAGGCGGGAATTGAACCCGGGTCTCTAGCGCTGTGAGGCAGCAGTGCTACCCACTGTGCCACCATGCCGCCCACATTGTATGATGTTTGTAATGCCTCTCTGGGCAGTCTGAAACCTGTTGATCTTTCAGCTGAAGGAGTTGACCCCAACTGAGTGTTGCAGACTGGCACATTCCAAGGTCCAGGACTACGTGTTGCTGAAGCTTGGGGCAGCTGCCGCCAAGGCGCGGTGGGGAAAGACCACCGTGTAACATCTGCCTGCCTAAGAAGAACAGGGGGCCCACGCAGTCTTTGGGCTCTGCTGACGCCTCAGCTAAATATATGGACATATGATTGATAAACGTACAGACCTGTATATACAAATGATAAATTCTGATCTCTGTATGCAAATGTTTATGTATGTATGGCATGACCAACTGTACAGACTATCAAATTATTTTATGAATAAAGTATATTTTTGAAATTAAAAAAAAGTATGATGTTTGTAATGCCAGTAGGAATAGCTCACTCAGGGTGAAAGTTCAGCATAGGGCTGATGGTCTGACATGGTTGGCCAACAATTAAATTGCTGTTACTCCTGAAGGTCCACATGTGAAGCAAGCAGCTTCATTTTCCCAGTCCAGTCTTCAAATGGTTGATGGTTTTTCAGACTTTCCATGGAAGATTAAAACCTGAAACTTCAATTTCAAATCTGTTCTCAGAATGTAGCTGGTGATGTTCACAGTCAACCAGAAGTGTGTTGTCAAGAGTTGGGACTTGTTGTCCGTTTGTAGCACGTGGAGTGTGTTTCAGTGGATTCCAGAGGATTTCCGATGCGACCCTTGCACATTTTTGAGCAAGGTGAGTGTTTGTTTCTGTATCAGCTGGTAGTTTCTTTAAAGGAGATGTTTTCTCTGCAGTCTTCAAAAGTTCTATGTGTGCCGATAGAGGAACCCATTCAAGTGTGTTGGTCTCAACATCCCAGAAGTAAATTGCATAATATCCTGAGGCAGCCAGCTGTCACAGTTGGCTGGAGGGAGACAACAACCTTCTTGTAGTCCTCCTGTTAAATTAAGTCCTGCAACTTGAAAACTTGTGAATTAATGCTGGCTTCCAGGCAATGAAATCCCAGTCAATGGGTTTCTGTTCCAAGTAGTAAAAACCCATTAGAAAATCTATAAAGTGCACTGCAACAACTCAACAAGGCACCTTCCAAAACCAACACCGTCTATGTCCTAAAAGAATAAGGATAATGGTTTTAAAGTCAGGGCTCCAGAAAGGCTGAGAAGTTAATTATTCCACTCCCTAATGCACACAGACCAAAACCCACATGAAACTAGATAAATCCAAACTCTCAAATAAATGATAATATATATCACACACCTTCCATCACATTTGTCCTTTATTCCTGTCAATGGTTACTGGAATTACCTGTTTAATTTATTATTTAATATCGGGAACCATTGGTATTCTCATCATTATTTTTGTCATAAATGTCACTGCTTGGGATGCTCCACAAGGCCCTTGGCCAAACATCTGTACTCACATGGCAAACCAGAGGAGAATTCTCCTGCCTCTCTGTGATAGAGTCATAGAGATGTGCAGCATGGAGACAGACCCTTCGGTCCAACCCGTCCATGCCGACCAGATGTTCCAACCCAATCTAGTCCCACCTGCCCGCATCCGACCCATATCCCTCCAAACCCTTCCTATTCATATACCCATCCAAATGCCTCTTAAATGTTACAATTGTACCAGCCTCCACCACATCCTCTGGCAGCTCATTCCATACACATACCACCCTCTGTGTGAAAAAGTTGCCCCTGAGGTCTCTTTTATATCTTTCCCCTCTCACCCTAAAACTATGCCTTCTAGTTCTGGACTCCCCCACCCCAGGGAAAAGACTTTGTCTATTTATCCTATCCATGCCCCTCATAATTTTGTAAATCTCTATAAGGTCACCCCTCAGCCTCCAACGCTCCAGGGAAAACAGCCCCAGCCTGATCAGCCTCTCCCTGTAGCTCAGATCCATCAACTCTGGCAACATCCTTGTAAATCTTTTCTGAACCCTTTCAAGTTTCACAACATCTTTCCGATAGGAAGGAAGCCAGAATTGCATGCAATATTCCAACAGTGGGGTCTAACCAATGTCTTGTACAGCCGCAACATGACCTCCCAACTCCTGTACTCAATACTCTGACCAATAAAGGAAAGCATACCAAACGCCTTCTTCACTATCCTACCTACCTGCGACTCCACTTTCAAGGAGCTATGAACCTGCACTCTAAGGTCTCTTTGTTCAGCAACACTCCCTAGAACCTTACCATCCAGTGTATAAGTCCTGCTAAGATTTGCTTTCCCAAAATGCAGCACCTCGCATTTATCTGAATTAAACTCCACCTGCCACTTCTCAGCCCATTGGCCCATCTGGTCCAGATCCTGTTGTAATCTGAGGTAACCCTCTTCGCTGTCCATTACACCTCCAATTTTGGTGTCATGTAATGATCCGTTAGCTTCTGTACCAGTCCGTAAGAATACTGCTGCCAGGGCCCACCAGTAATGATGTGGAGGACTGTATCACTTTATCCACATTATTTCCTGATGTTCTGCGACCTCTGCTTGTTAATCACATGATCAGCTGAGCTGATATGTCCACACCTCAGGATATGCTTCAGGATGGGATTTTGGAAGACAATTTATATCATGCAGAGAGTGATATATATGGAATGAGCTTCCAGAGAAAGTGGTTGAGGCAGGTACAACAGCATTTAAAAAAACATTTGGATAGGTATTTGGATGGTAAGGGTTTAGAGGGATATGCACCAAATGTGGACAATTGGAACTGGCTGAGTGAGTCAGCATGGACCATTTTGGGCCGAAGTTTCAGTGCTGTTTACTCTATGACTCCATCTATTAAGCACGCTGCAGAGGCAAAATATGTGGCACAGCAGACAGTTGGTGTACCAATGCTTCATTATATTGGCAGGATTCCTTGCATGGATTTGTAGACATTTTTTTTGCCTGCAGTCACATTCTAGCTACACGTTTATGGAATGATATCTGCTTCTGTTGATGTAACATGTTGTAGCTTTTGCTGACATTCTGATAGCATTATTAAAACAGCCCTCAAGCCATTGTCCTTTGGAAATCTGGATGCCTTTATAAAAAAAATCCTTTAACGTTCAGATAATACATGAGCAATATAATGAACTGGTGAGTTCACGTGAATGCTCCTTCAGTCACCTATCAACTGTGAAATGTTGCTGAGATCCACTGCAGAGGACTGCAAAAATCAAACAATAACATTCCTTAATGATGGCTTCAGATTGGCTTTATGACATTGCATATATCACGGAGTAAATCTTTGAACCATCAGTGTTTCTGCATGCACTATGCTTCAGACGGCACAAGGCAAGGGTTTCACATCCAGTACAGTCTGGTGCCTTATTTTCTTCAACCTCTGCTGACATAACTGTCTATTCTCTATTCCTATCATAACTCCAGCTTGCCTTCAACAACAAGTAAAGTGAGGAGTTATAAAACTATTATCCTGAGGAAATTTCTTGAAATGTACTGTGAACCTTTCGGGATAAAGCATAACCCTTGGAAATGTAGCTTCAGACTCCCAACAGGATTCTTCAGATTGAAACGTTTGACAAGCCCCTGCTTCCACGTAATTGATAATGTTACAATCCTTAGTATGTTGAAAGCATTTTGAAGAGGTCTGGCAGTGCTCTGCACTGTGTTCCAGCTTGTGTATTGAATACAATCATTGCTTCTTTTTGTTTAAGGAAATTATAATAATTAATGAAGCCTTGGCCTATTTTGGGCAGGAACATTTGAAACTGTTTAAAATGCTTGTGACAATAAATCACATTCATGCATGTTACACACATATGACTTTATGTGTACCATTCAGACTCTCCAACCTTAGCAATTACATTGACCCCAAACCAATATCCAAACAACTTCCCAATTTGTACCATTGAAGTAACAGACCAGAAAGTCCACTCTTAATTTATTTCTATCATATACATCCTTTAATAAAACTACTATATAGCATCCAGAATTAAATGCTGAAGTGTCAGTTTGTAAAATAGTGCCATTATAGATCCATGAGCAGAATAAAATATTGACGACATTTCTTCTCTCCTCACCACCACCCCATGTCATGAAACAAACCATTTAGTCTGAAAGCATCAAAGAGTGGAAGGTAAGTTAAAGCAGATAAATCCAGAGTCTATTAAAAACTTAGAAAGCTTCAGTTACATTTACAAAGCTGTATAATTTATTATGCTTACTGTATTTTGATGAGTTGACATTGACATTATTCTGTCTTTTTAACTTATCATGAAATGTACTTTTGTTTTCTGTAATGCATTATAATTCACACAGTCTTCAAATCCATTTCTGCATTTCAAGATAAAATATTCATTGTTCCATCATGGTTAGTCAACTAAGTAACTATAAGTGAATGACATTTTATTATGGATGCACTCCAAACATTGCAGAATGACCACTGAATCAGCACTTCTTCAGAGGCTTATTGTGTGTCAGACTGTCGGCTTCAACATTGTGGATCTGTATTCTAAAAGGTATAAGACCAGCTGTTAGAGAAATTTTTGAGTGAGCAACTTACATCATAAAATCATCTTTGTAACTCCAAAGGCATTTATTTCTTATTTGCGCTTTCTTCTTTTCATAGAATGGTGATAATTGTCAAATAACACTGTTTATTCATACCGTTAATTGCATCATGATGTCTTTCATCTAATTCTGTGGGAATGACATTTGAATACATAATTTTGTTTTTAACTGGCCTCACAAATATTACTTTGGTAGTTGATTTCGATCATTGTACATTTATCTTTTCTCAATTTTTAAAATTTGTGCATTTATAAAGGGCACAGTTGGTGCCTGTTTGCTTATGGTAATTGACACTGTTTGAATGCCAATTAAATGTATTCAATGACCCCCAACAACCAAAAAACAATACTCAATGTTTGCCTGTTTATTGACTGTCAATAGCAATAAAAATATGATGCATCATCTGGAATAGAATTAATAGTTACAGAAACAGAAACAGAATGAGAAACTCTGTTTTTGAGCCTTGGCACATAACCAATGGGATTACTGACCTGACAGTGTGGAACACAAGAACTGGAAAAGCAGAAAAATGTAGAAGGAAGTCTGTGACATGTTCTCACATTTGCAGTGTACTTTAAAGGATGGTTTAGTGATAGTTTCTACAGACAGTAAGGCACTGATCGCAGAGGCCAGGATTATATAGGGGTTCTGTTACATAGGAACCAGACGAGAACTTCAAAGAACCATCTATAGAAGAAGGCTGATGGGGTTTGCACAATGAAGTGCTTGATTGGCTGGGATACCTTGCCAGACTATGTTGAAAAGCATGCAGGAGTTTTGTCAGTGCTTGGAACCCACCCTTTCTAGCATGGAAGTGGTGTCTCCATCCATTACCACATGAAGGGATCCAACCATGAAGCAGCTTACCTTGTAACACAAGTATAAGCCATCCTCTGTGCTCTAAAAACACAAATTTCCATTAATCAAGATCGGCTTGCTGGCAAACATGCTCAGTCTAAACTCACTCAAGTTCAGATTAATGCTTTCAAAGCTGGAGATGCCACTTTTCAAAAATGTTTGAAGTGGCATCTCAAAGATGTCATGAGATTCGTTGAGGTGCAGCCTGGGGCAGTGGCAGTGACTGTTTGAAAGATAAATCTTATTTCCTCTCTCAGCTGGACACTATGCCCCCTCTTATGGTTTATTCGTACATTTGATGTAGAATGAAGTTGGGCATGGGCAGTCTAGCCACAGAGGACCAGTTTAGATTGGCTGTCCCTCCTTCTCCTTCACCTGGTCCTGCTCTTTAATTTGTCACCATACAACCGGTGTTAAGGAAGGCTATTGTGCTACAATGGTAGTGTCCCCAACTCTGGGCCTGAAAGTCCGGGTTCAAACCCCACCCTGCACCAGGCATGTGTCGTAACCAATGGACTCTCTAACTTCTAATAATGCTGATCTTGCCTAGTGCATGCCATATGCGATATAACTTCCATGGCTTTGTCCAAGTTATTTTTTCACCCTATGATCCGTACGTCCTTGCTTACTACGATCTGCCTCTACTGCTTGTAAACAAAGCTTTTACACTGTTCTTAGGTACATGTACAATAAATCAAATCAATCAATACCACCCTGCACCAGGCATGTGGCGTAACATGTCTGAACAGCTTGATTAAAAATATTTACAACTAATGTCAAAGGTTGTGTCTACATGACAGCAAGATCCGCAGCATACAACAAACCACACAAATGTCAGATATGGCAAGTCAAGTCTAAATGGAACAGTGGATCAAACAAATACACAGGGTGCTGGCAAAACACAACAGGTCTTTCAGCATTTGTGGAGACAGAAACAGAGTTTACATTTTGAGATTGGTAATACTCTTCTTCAGAAATGAAGGATGTTGGAGATTTGTTCAACTGTATATTTTTGATAGAGGTAAAGGAGCAAGAGGGTAGATGGTGTTAAAGCATTGTGCAGAATAAAGGTAGTTAATAGTGGTGAAAGAAATGTAAAATTGGTGTTAATGAAGATGTGAAAGGGAGGAAATGGATCCACTCTATTAAAAGCAAAGTAAACAAAACTCAAAAAAGACGGTTTATGGGAGGATGGGGTAGATTAGATTACATTACATTACAGTGTGGAAACAGGCCCTTCGGCCCAACAAGTCCACACCGACCCGCCAAAGCGCAACCCATCCATACCCCTACATTTACCCCTTACCTAGCACTACGGGCAATTTAGCATGGCCAATTCACCTGACCTGCACATCTTTGGACTGTTGGAGGAAACCGGAGCACCCGGAGGAAACCCACGCAGACACGGGGAGAATATGCAAACTCCACACAGTCGCCTGAGGCGGGAATTGAACCCGGGTCTCTGGCGCTGTGAGGCAGCAGTGCTAACCACTGTGCCACCCAAAATGTGGTACAGAAAATGTAAGAAAAATGGAGGACAGACATCATGTTTCTGAAGTTATGGAGTTCAAGATTGAGACCCAGAGGCTGTAAAGTGTCTAAGTGGAAAATGAGGTGCCGTTTCTTGAACTTGCCTTGTGCCTCATTGGAATATTACATCAGGCCCAGGACAGAAATGTCAGCATGGTAGCAAGGTGGTTTATTGAAATGGCCTAGCAACTGGGAGGTCAGGATCATTCCTACAGACAGAGCAGAAGTGTTCCACAAAGTGGTCACCAAGTCAGCGATTGGTCTCACAAAGTAAAGGAGATCACATTGGGAGTAATGAGTGCAGTAGATTAGATTTGAAAAAGTACAAGTAAAATGCTGGAAGGTGTGTTTATGGCCTTGGTCAGTGAGGAGTGAAGAGGTGAATACATAAGTGTTAAACCTTCTGCAACTGCATTGTGGATTAAGAAAGCATTAGGAGTGGACCAGGGTGTTACAGATGGAATTGAAGATGTGTTTGCTGGTATCATCCTTGTTGGAGGTGACAGAAATAGTGGAGGATGATCCTTTAAATGTGGAGACTCGTGAGGTGGGAAGTGAGGATATGGATAATCCTATTGTAGTTCTGGGAAGGAGGGGAAAGGGTGAGGGCAGAAGTATGGGAGATGAGACAGACATGGCTGAGGCCATGTCAACCAAAATTGGAGTGTGGTGGGGAGTCCACAATTGAGAAAAATGATTGAGGTAGCCCAGTAGAACATCAGAATAGATGCGACAGAGACAGTGCAACTGGGAGAACGGAATGGAATCCTGGCAGGAAGCAGGGCGTGAGGTGGTGCCGTTGAGGTAACTGGGAGTTGACGGGCTTTGTAATGGACATTGGTGGATAATTTATCGTCAGAAATGGGCTTAGTGAAGTCAAGGAAGGGAAGGGAAAAATTGGCGATAAAGTGAGTGAAGAAAGGAAATTAGAATCCAAATAGATTAATTTTTTAATTGACGAGATGTCAGCAGGAAGCAGTACCAAAGATCATTGTTGGTGTATCAGAGAAAGAGTTGTGAGTGAGGTCTGAGTGGGAATGGAGCAAGGAATGTTTCACCTACCCTGCAAAGAGATAGGCATTCCAGGCAGTCATGCAGGCACCCATGGCCATACCTTGACTTGGAGAAAATGAGATGAATTAAAGGGGAAGCTGTTTCAAGTAAGAACAAGCTCAGCCAGGCAAAGGAGGGTGGTGGTGAATGGAGACTGTTCAGGCCTCTTTTCAAGGAAGAAGGAGAGACCCTTCAAACCATCCTAATGAGGAATGGGCAAGTAAAGGGATTGCTCATCCATGGTGAAGAGGAGGAAGTTAGTTCCAGAAAACTGGAAATTGTGGAACCAAGGAAAAGCATCAGAACAATCACAAATGTAAGTGGGATCAGGGGTTGCTAATTGTCTCCTTGCAATAGAAAACTGTGGGCCAATGTGACCGTACTCTTCCTAGCAGTTCTCTCAGCTCTGCGGTGGCAAGTGTACTTCCATTGTGATGACTGTGCACCAGCGTAGTAATCCACCTCCACAGTTTACTCATTTTCTCCATCCAAGGTAACAATGTGAAGGATACAGCAAACAGTAAATTTGGTTACTTTCATAGTAACATTGCAATATCCCCTATATGGGATCATAGAATCCTCAGCCCACCTAAAGTCACCCCATTACCTTATCCCTCTAACTCTGCATTTCCCAAGGCTAATCCATCTACTCTGCAGCTCTGGAAACTGGAGCATCCAGAGGGGTCATTTAGAGTTGCTTTGGCAATGAAAATTGCTTTATACATATACTTTTGCACTTTCCTCTCTTAGAGTTTGTATTGCGACACTGCAGATTTATTGATGAAGATTACAGGTGGAATATAAACATTGTTATTTAATATTTGTTTTTTTTTTAATTTAACCTCTTGTACCTCCTTTACACATCTAGTTCACATGACTGAGAGTGACTGGGTTTCATTTTAATACCGATTTCCTGCTCTTCCACTCAAAAATGCCAATGTTCTTTTTATCGTTCTTTAACATGAACAATAGTTCTCAACAGCTAATGTTTTCTTCCTTGACAAATGTCAAATCCTAGATAGTAGCAAATGCTGCTGCTCCAGTGCCAAGAGTGAGATAGTGATGCAAATGTTTAAGAACAAATTCCTGATATTGAAAGATCAGCTGCAATAGATGCACAAGCAGCATGGATTAGAATGAAGTTTTATTGCCTCATGTACTCACGAAAAGTCAGTTCTGCCAGAACGTGTGTTTCTTCAATGCGAGTTGACTTTAACCCGATTGAAGAATTTACACAGTTATTTGTAGAACATTAAATTTCTTTACCTATATTAGCCATAATGAAGAGCTAAATATAAATTCTAAGTATAGATTAGATAAATACAAAAAGGTTAAAGTTCAACATTATCGTCCTTCTTAAGGAAGGCTTAGCCCTGGGCCTGGAACTGGGCTCCTCCATTCCGAGGCTCTGATAAACACCACCATGAGGTAATCAGCCAGCGTGGAAACGTGTCACCATTCTTCGGTGTCATCTTGTCTCCACTGACAAAGTTGCCACCATGATTCTGTGCCGGGCCAATCTCAGCAATGCAGTTGCTGCTGAAGATGGTGGGTCCCATACAGGGCATTGGGACCAAAGTCCCCTCCCTCCCCCACCTCCAGGAGCACATTCTCACCTCCCTCCCCCACCTCCAGGAGCACACTCTCACCTCCCTCCCCCAACAGGAAAAAACTCTCACCTTCTTCCTCCTCCAGGAACACACTCTCACCTCCTTCCTCCACCAGGAACACACTCTCACCTCCCTCC
>NC_057716.1:37936198-37944447 GCF_004010195.1 Chiloscyllium plagiosum
ACCCCCACCCCATCCCACCACCACCAGGAACAGACACTTGCCTCCTTGCCCCACCGCTCCTGCTGGGAGCACAAATTCCACTCCCTCCACTGCTGCTGGGGTGAAACCTGATACAGGCACACTGGACACCTGGAAACAGTCCGAGCTTCCACAGAAGTTGCGTAAAGTTGAAGTGAGAGCAAATAAAGAGAAAAAGAAGGAAAATGAAAAAGCAGCGGGAGCAGATGAGCTCTGGGCAGGAGCCCACAATTTGCTGCTCCTCCACCATCTCACAGACTGGAATAGCACAAAGGTCTTGTAGGAGATTAAAAAGATAGAATACAGTACCCTTCTTGTTTTAATATGCATTTATTCATTCATTGGGTGTGGTGCTGGTGAGGCCAGCAGTTGGTGTTAATCTCTCATTTCCCTGGAGAACCTGGTCATGAGCTCCCTCTTTTGATTCCAACTGAGTGGCTTGCCAGACCAACTCAGAAAGCAATTAAACTCAACAACATTGCTATGAGTTTAGAGTAACACTTGTGCCCAATTGGGTAAGGACAACAGATTTAAATTTGTAAAGAACATTAATGAACCAGATTAATTTTTGAAACAGTTTATTAGCTTCATGGGCACAATTGCTGATAATAGCATTTTATTTGGGTTTACTTAATAACCTGAAATTAAAATCCCCTGTTGCCATGGTAAGATTTGAACTCCTTGTGCAAATGTTAATGCATTTATAACTCATCCACCTGCACAGAGATAAAATCTGGCTCCATTTTCTAAATTACATTGTCCAGTAATATAAGCACAATGTTGCAGCCCATCCTTTCTATTAGGCATTAGTCTGGACCTAAAACCTAGGTAAATGAAAACAGAAAATGCTGAAAGTACTCATCAAAGTTACCCTTTTGAATGAAATATGACTCTTTTAGAACCAGAACATGGCTATTAGGGAACGCTATTTGACTACTTGAACTGTATCAAGATTGTAAAGCAGAAGAGTGTATAACATGCTACACACAGAAATGATAAAATATTTCACTGAGCTCAATCTATTGTAATATGCAGCATTTGAAGCATTCAAAAGCATTTGAAGAATGGTTCATGATGTTATTGTTAGCAATTGATTGAATGAATAACTTCGGAGATATTAGCAGCAAAGGGAAGATAGCAATATTGCAGATTATATAACAGATATTGTTTCAGATTTCTAACAGCAATAGTAATTTCATTTTTGCAGGTTATGTGACTGTGACCTTTTGTTGCTGCAACAACTGATTCCTGCTGTGCTTTCTTTGCATTGTTTGTAAACATATGTCAAACTCCATGAAAAAAAGGACTGGTGAAAGTCATTGTTAAGCAACTTCTGAAGTTTCAGCACACAGCAGATGTAATATCAAATTATTAGCCATTCATTTTGGTTAAGTGGTTCTGTTGCTTTTCGATAAGTGAGAGAATGCTGTGTGGGTGTGCCAACTTCCACTATCATTTTCAAGTGTATCCATAGGGCCTATCTAGTCTAGTGCGGTTGAGGAAAAACATTTCCTGGTCTTTCAAGAAGATTCTGTTGTCATTAACAAGATACACATTACTGAATGTTAGCAACTAGTCATGGATTATATCAATATGATAAACATAGTTACAGAGACTTTGTCATCGGGGCCCTTGGGATGGATTCATGGTCTTCCCAGCTCTGAGCCAAAGCCCCACATTGTACAAGAGGGATGCAATAACATCTCTGACTAGGTCTGCTCCTTTCCCTTGCCTTTTTGTTCTCTCTCTTTCTCATTCATTCACACTGTCTCCATGGGATTTCTCTGCCTGTCGATCTGGCTAGATATCCAGCAGAGTCAAGATTAGTGTGGTGCTGGAGAAGGACAGCAGGTCAGGCAGCATCCGAGAAGTAGGAAAATCGATGTATCAGGCAAAAGCCCTTCATCTGGAATGAGGCAGGGAGCCTCCGGGATGGAGAGATAAATGGGAGGGAGGTGAGGCTGGGGAGAAGGTAGCTAAGAGTACAATGGATGGATGGAGGTGGGATGAAGGTGATGTCAGAGAGGAGGGTGGAGTGGATAAGTGGGAAGGAAGATTGGCAGATAGGATAGGTCATGAGGATGGTGCTGAGCTTGCAGGTTGGAACCGGGGTAAGGTGGAGGGAGGGCAAATGAAGAAACTGGTGAAGTCCACATTGATGCCCTGGGGTTGAAGAGTTCTAAGGCGGAAGATGAGGCGTTCTTCCTCCAGGCGTCAGGTGTTGAGGGAGTACGGGTGGAGGAGACCCAGGACCTGCATGTCCTCAGCAGAGTAGCAGGGGGAGTTGAAATGTTCAGCCACAGGGCAGTGGGGTTGATTGGTACGGGTGTCCTGGAGATGTTCCCTAAAGTGTTCGGTGAGAAGGCGTCCAGTCTCCCCAATGTAAAGGAGACCCCATCAGGAGCAATGGATACAATAAATGATATTGGTGGATGTGCAGGTAAAACTTTGATGGATGTGGAAGACTCCTCTGGGGCCTTGGATGGAAGTGAGGGGGCAAGTATGGGTATAGGTTTTGCAATTCCAGCAGTGGCAGGGAAAGGTGCCGGGGACGGTGGGTTGTTGGGGGGTGTGGACCAGACCAGTCATGGAGGGAACACACTTTACGGAAGGCAGATAGCGTGGGGAGGGAAATATATCCCTGGTGGTGGGGTCCGTTTGTACGTGGAGGAATTGTCGGCGGATGATGTGGTTTATGCGGAGGTTGGAGGAGTGGAAGGTGAGGACCAGGGGAAGGAGGGGTGGGGGGGGAGGAAAGGGTTCTATCCTTGTTGCTGTTGGGGGGGTGGGGTTTGAGGGCGGAGGGGCAGGATATGGACAAGATGCATTGGAGGGCATCTTCAACCACTTGGAAGATAAATTACAGTCTTTAAAGGAGGAGGCCATCTGATGTGTTTTGTGATGGAACTGGTCCTCCTGGGAGCAGATACAGCAGAGGTGGATGCTGCCTGACCTGCTGTGCTTCTACAGCACCACTCTAATCTTGACTCTGATCTCCAGCATCTGCAGTCCTCATTTTCACCTTGATATCCAGCAGTTGCATCCTTGCTCCCATTCCACTTCCTGTTTCTTAAGACATCACCAGAGTCTTCTACTCACAAGTCTTAGCCCGCTATTCCTTGTTCCTTTGTCCCTCTGGGTTCACTGAAATTCCAAAGTTTGCCAAAGAGGGGCCCAGAGGAACTTCCCCATCATTGCCACCTCTTGCCAAAGTCTACCCTATACATTTTTGTTTCCAAAACCGAGAGGACAATATAGCTCTGTCCATGTCCTACCTATCACCTTCATCCCCTCCCCCACTCACCTATTGTACTCTATGCTACTTTCTCCCCACTCCCACCCTCCTCTAGCTTATCTCTCCAACCTTCAGGCTCTCTGCCTTTATTCCTGATGAAGGGCTTTTGCCCGAAACGTCGATTTTACTGCTCCTCGGATGCTTCCTGAACTGCTGTGCTCTTCCAGCACCACTAATCCACAATATAGCTCTGATACAGGAACACAATCCTTTATCCAAAATCCTTGAGGCCAGTTGTTTTTCAGAATTTGGAGTTTTTCAGATTCTGGAATAAATTACATTTTCACAGTGAAATTCAAAAAAATTACCCAACAGCAGACACACATGTGAATAGTACGAGCACTGAGACACAATTGCCACCTGCCAGTGCTGGGCCATATCGCATCGTCACATCTAAGTGACTTGGTTCATGTGGGTGTGGAATTGAGTCACCTGTTCGCATGCCAAAATGATGGTCCACACTGCATGAAAAAAAAATTCAGATTTTGGAATTCCAGATAAAGGATTGTGTCCATGTACTTGTATTGATTCAGAAACATGGAACTTTAGGTAGAAAGACTCATCATTTTGAATCAAACGCATTCTATTTATACAACATCTTAGCCACATTGACCCTTTGGTCACTGCACAGTGGTGAATGTCAACAATAATTTAATGTAGCTGGAATACGTATTATTTGTCTATATTTAGTTAAGTCTCAAAATAGGTGTCTTTCTGTATGAGCTGCTTGAACTGTATCTGAGATTCCCACAAATGAGCAGAATCAATTCAACAGATTACAATGGGGTGTATTTTGTATTTTTTAATCAGTTCTTTGGTGAATGAGCAAACTTTCCTCCAGTTTTTAATTAAAAAGGTAAAGCATTCAAAGCAAATGTATCCTAGATGAAAAAGGAAATAAAAGTTAAAATGAAACAGGAAAAGGAGACTGGTGGCAAGTGCCAGGAGCGAGATTCAGTTAATAATTCAGGGTGGATTTGAGAATAAAATTTAATGTGCAAGGCAAAAGGAGGTGAAGAGAATAGATTAACAGGCAACATCAAATTGAATCCTAAAATATTTATTAGCAGATGAAACCTTGTTCATGTGGCATGGTCTTGTGCAGGGCTATGGAGCCCAACAGATACTTCTGAGGGTAGAGGCATACTGCTGGCCACTTCCAAAGTGCAGTACGACAGTAATGCAAGAGAAAGGCACATGTAGGTGTGCCCTAGAGTATGCTGGAAGACTTTATATGGATACTATTCTGATGCCAAGCTGCAACAACGGCTCTTGCACTGGTAACATTGGATTCTTGCATGAGCTGGCCTATTAACTTGAGAATCACTTAACAAAGCTCCTATGCTGTTGCCAAGTGGGACCTCATCCTTAAAGATATATCCCACAGGTTGCAAGTGAGGTGTTTTTCACCGAGTTTTGTTGAATCACAGTCTATTTTTTCAAGAGAGGTTTTGTTTTCCAAATTCTCAGTACAGTCAAGGCATAGAAAGGTATGTGGCCAGTTTTTTTTCTGAGCTCTCTGGTCAGTAACATGTCCAAGAAATGGAATGGAGGAACAGAAAGGGGAACCTCGGTGAAGAGCAAAGAAGGAGGAGGAACAGGAGCAAATGGAAAAGAGGAGTTTCGGGCTTTGTTTAAGGGGGTGACCATTAGAGTATGAATTGAGAGGTTCTGCTTTCACTTCAAACATTTTGCATTCCCAATATAATGCCATCACTCAACACCATCATTTTTATTTCACACTCCCTATCACAATACCTCTTGGCCAACAGTCAGCAATAAAGTCACCTTCACAAAGCATTTTCTTTATAGTGTCTTAGCATCATACAACATAGAAACAGGCTTTTGGCCCACCACGTCTAAGCTGATCAACAAACATCAAACTACACTAATCCCAATTATCTGCATTCGGTCTATAGCCTATTATATGCTGGTATTTGAAGTGCTCATCCAGATGCTGTAGAACAATTTATATAATTATACAAAAGCAATGAATTCTTCACCTTTGTGTGTTCTCTTAATACCTGTCATGTTACCTAGCCCTGTGCTCCCACGTAGTGTTTCCCCAGTGGCTGTGGCTAGATTGGTGAAAGGCCACAGATTGTAACTGTGGCCACTACAGATCCTTATGCATCTCTGTAGCTTGAGTATATGGCTTCAGACTGTATCAGCTCAGTGTTCTTGACAGCACTCTGGACTGACTGAACAAGGGGGATCAACAAGGACACTGGCAGAGGGGCAGTGATGGGAGTCACCCTGACAGAGGGCAGCAGGGTTTGTGTTCCACATAGCCATTGTCACTCTCCAGTGTAAGAAGTCAGTTGAAGGACAGATTTCTGGAATGCTATGAAAGCTGAATGCTCATTGGTGCACAGAGGTTTGTACCCATGAGAGCAATGTTCTCAGCCTAGCCAGCAATGATCTCAGTGTGATCTTCCACTGCAAATCTTTTATGTTGGGAGATTTCTGCCTGTCCAGCAAAGGATATTGAGAGAGTAGCCACAGATAAACCAACGTTAGAATAGTTGGTCAGTGCTGTCAAAGGGTTGGTCACTGTTCCATGTTGGAGTGAATGTGCTCCAAGCTCTGCATGATGCCCTCTGCCACACTGCAGCCAGCTTCATCTGTACTCAGTGAAAATGAGTGTCAGGGATCTGACAGGTCTGTTATTACACCATGAATCTTAATATGTGCGTTCATCGGCATTCTCCTGTAGGTTACCTGGTCAAATGCTCAACTGAGTCTGAAGTTGAATCAGAACGCGATAGAAATTATGTGCAACAGCACCCTCTAATGGTCCGGATGATAAGCTATCTTTCTCCAGTTCTGAGGAAGGGTCACCCGACCAGAAACATTAACTCTGATTTCTCTTCACAGATGCAACCAGACCTGCTGAGCTTTTCCAGCTACTTTTGTTTTTCCTCCTTTCTTCAGAGTTTGGTTACAGCTCATTCATGGGCCTGGTGTTTGACTGCAGCATCCAGCCTTTAAAGTATCCAAATTAACAACAGGATGTTGTTGTGGGGTTATATATCCTTTATCTCCTGTCTAAACCTGTCTAGGTGGAAGACCTTGTGTATCTGAATGTATGTGCAAGCAGAATTGGAGGTTAAGTGTAAGAAGTGAGTTGGTGGGGGTAGCACATAAGTTGAGGCTAAATTCACTTACATTGAATGCCTGCTTGGGGTCATTATAGATTTTTCCTCCAATGTTACAATATCCTGAAATCTAGACTCTGGGCATTGACCTCCCAGCTAATGTGATTCCACTCCCATCCCATGGATCCTGTCTTATGTGGGTGTTTTCTGTCACCTGGGTGAACAAAGCTTCCTTGTTGGACTCCACCTCTGCCAATGAAGCATCCAGGGCAGTTTTGCTCAAACTGGGATCGCTGTCCATTGTTTATAGAACATAGAACATAGAACAATACAGCACAGAACAGGCCCTTCGGCTCATGATGTTGTGCCGAAAATTTGTCCTAGCTGAAGCACCCATCCATCTACCTATCCAATTGCCGCTTATAGGTCACCAATGATTCTGACTCTGCCACTCCCACAGGCAGCGCATTCCATGCCCCCACCACTCTCTGGGTAAAGAACCTACCCCTGATATCCCCCCATACCTTCCACCCTTCACCTTAAATTTATGTCCCCTTGTAACCCAAATGTGGCCTAACCAATGTCCTGTACAGCTGCAACATCACTTCACGACTCTTGAATTCAATCCCTCTGCTAATGAACGCTAATACACCATAGGCCTTCTTACAAGCTCTATCCACCTGAGTGGCAACTTTCAAAGATCTAGAACATAGACCCCAAGATCTCTCTGCTCCTCTATCTTACTAAGAACCCTACCGTTAACCCTGTATTCCGCATTCTTATTTGTCCTTCCAAAATGGACAACCTCACACTTGACAGGATTGATCTCCATCTGCCACTCCTCAGCCCAGCTCTGCATCATATCTAAGTCCCTTTGCAGCCGACAAGAGCCCTCCTCACTATCCACAACTCCACCAATCTTCATATCATCTGCAAATTTACTGACCCACCCTTCGACTCCCTCATCCAAGTCATTAATAAAAATTACGAACAGCACAGGACCCAGAACTGATCCCTGCGGAACTCCACTTGTAACTGGGCTCCAGGCTGAATATTTACCATCTACCACCACTCTCTGCCTTCGACCGGTTAGCCAGTTTTCTATCTAACTGGCCAAATTTCCCTCTATCCCATGCCTCCTGACTTTCCGCATGAGCGTACCATGGGGAACCTTATCAAATGCCTTACTAAAATACATGTACACTACATCCACTGCTCTACCCTCATCTACATGCTTGGTCACCTCCTCAAAGAATTCAATAAGACTTGTAAGGCAAGACCTACCCCTCACCAATCCGTGCTGGCTGTCCCTAATCAAGCAGTGTCTTTCCAGATACTCATAAATCCTATCCCTCAGTACCCTTTCCATTACTTTGCCTACCACTGAAGTAAGACTAACTAGCCTGTAATTCCCGGGGTTATCCCTATTCCCTTTTTTGAACAGGAGCACAACATTCGCCACTCTCCAGTCCTCTGGTACCACCCCTGTTGACAGTGAAGACGAAAAGATCATTGCTAACGGCTCTGCAATTTCCTCTCTTGCTTCCCACATAATCCTAGGACTTGTCAGGCCCGGGGGACTTGTCTATCCTCAAGTTTTTCAAAATGCCCAACACATCTTCCTTCCTAACAAGGATCTCTTCTAGCTTACCAGTCCGTTTCACACTCTCCTCTTCAACAATACGGTCCCTCTCATTTGTAAATACTGAAGAAAAGTCCTCATTCAAGACCTCTCCTATCTCTTCCGACTCAATACACAGTCTCCCACTACTGGCCTTGATCGGACCTACCCTCGTTCTCGTCATGCTCATGTTTCTCACATACACATAAAATGCCTT
>NC_057716.1:37945162-37946836 GCF_004010195.1 Chiloscyllium plagiosum
TTACCCTTCCCCCAATTGTAAAACCTACCCTGTTGCACGCACCTATCTCTCTCCATCACCAAGGTGAAAGTCACAGAATTGTGGTCACCATCACCAAAATGTTCACCCACTAACAAGCCCATCACTTGTCCCGGTTCGTTACCAAGTACCAAATCCAATATGGCCTCCCCTCTGATCGGACAATCTACATACTGATTTAGAAAAGCTTCCTGGACACACTGCACAAACACCGCCCCATCCAATCTACTAGATCTAAGGAGCCTCCAATCAATACTTGGGAAGTTGAAATCGCCCATGACTTCTACCCTGTGGCTTCTGCAGCTTTCCAAAATCTGTTTCCCAATCTGTTTCTCTACATCTCTGCTGCTATTGGGGAGCCTTTAGTAAACACCCAACAAGGTGACTGCTCCTTTCCTATTTCTGACTTCAGCCCATACTACCTCCAAAGGCAGATCCCCCTCGAACTGCCTTTCTGCAGCTGTTATACCATTTCTAATTAGCAATGCCACCCCCGCTCCTTTTTACCACCCTCCCTCATCTTACTGAAACATCTGTAACCAGGAACCTCCAACAACCATTCCTGTCCCTCTTCTATCCACGTTTCCGTGATGGCCACAACATCGTAGCCCCAGGTACTGATCCATGCCTTAAGTTCACCCACCTTATTTCTGATACTCCTTGCGTTGAAGTATACGCACTTGAACCCATCTCTGTGTCCGCAAGTATTCCCTGTCAGTGCTACCTTCTCCACAGCCTCCCTACATTCTTGGACATCCTGACAAACAGCTAGCCTACTTGCTGGACTACAAATCTGGATCCCATCCCTCTGCCAAATTAGTTTAAACCCCCCTGAAGAGTGCTAGCAAACCTACCCCCCAGGATATTGGTGCCCTTCTGGTTCAGGTGCAACCCATCCTGCTTGTACAGGTCCCACCTTCCCCAGAATGCAGTCCAATTATCCAAATACCTGAAGCCCTCCCTCCTACACCATCCTTGCAGCCACGTGTTCAACTGCACTCTCTCCCTATTCCTTGCCTCACTGTCACGTGTTTGCTTTGCCTTTATGGTTTTCCAATGCGACCAAGTAAATGTTGCAGCAGCTGGCACTTCCAGTCTGTAGGAATCCTTTAAACAGGAGTTTGCAATTAAGAAGAGCAGGCTAGTGGAAAACATTGTCAGTCGACAATGATGCCTTGCACTTTTGCAGAGCAGAGGCAGCTTGGAGCAGAGAGAAAAAGCATGGGGGAAATCACTGCTGTTCAATCTATTCCTATGGATTCAAATTGCTTTTAATGCATCAACTATCTCTGCCTTCTGTTGCTCAATGAAATGGCAGAGTTCCTTTACAAGCTCAAAGTTTGGGAGAAGATTTGTAGCTCGGGTACTCGTTGTTGTGGTTCTGTTCGCCGAGCTGGGAATTTGTGTTGCAGACGTTTCGTCCCCTGTCTCGGTGACATCCTCAGTGCTTGGGAGCCTCCTGTGAAGCACTTCTGTGATCTTTCCTCTGCCATTTGTAGTGGTTTGAATCTGCCACTTCCGGTTGTCAGTTCCAGCTGTCCGTTGCAGTGGTCGGTATATTGGGTCCAGGTCGATGTGTTTGTTAAACACATCAACCTGGACCCAATATACCGGCCATTGCAGCGGAGAGCTGGAACTGACAACCGGAAGCGGCAG
>NC_057716.1:37947000-37973979 GCF_004010195.1 Chiloscyllium plagiosum
AGATGACAAGCAACATGAATTTGACTGGGACAACACTACTATTATAGGACAAGCCAAACAGAGAACAGCCAGGGAATTCCTAGAGGCATGGCATTCATCCACAGATTCAATCAATAAGCACATCGATCTGGACCCAATATACCGGCCACTGCAACGGACAGCTGGAACTGACAACCGGAAGCAGCAGATTCAAACCACTACAAATGGCGGAGGAAAGATCACAGAAGCGCTTCACAGGAGGCTCCCAAGCACTGAGGATGTCACCTAGACAGGGGACGAAACGTTTGCAACACACATTCCCAGCCCGGCGAACAGAACCACAACTTCCTTTACAAGCCTTCAAAGTTTCTGTATTTGTCAGTGACGCACTGCAGAAGGGCATTGATGATTTTTAAAATAGAAACAATATTCAGAGGTATGAAAAATAAGGACCAGAGAATGACAATCACAATTCTGTGAGTAAGCTAGTGTTGTGAGAGAACACAAGGGACCAATGGGTTCTTTCAGATGGGGACTTGATAAATCCAAGACAAATCCTTTTTGTCCTCCTACAGGATCCAAAATACTTGCCTGAGGATCTCCTACTATCAGTCACAGTTCACACCATCACCTCATAAGGCCTCTGATCCCACTGTCCTCCCCAGCCTTGGTTCCACTGAATGATACATTTGATACCCTGCTTTATGAGCCCTGGCTCAGTCCTCTGATTTCCCCAATAAATTTCTGATCCAAAAAAAACACAAATGTCAAAACTCATTGGGGATGTACAATACCCCCCTCCCTCAGGTGTCTGATTCCACCCCCAGGGATTTTATCAGCTGGGCGAGGCTGATAGTCCACCAACACAGGCCCCTGGTATCACTCTCAGCTCCCCAAGTTCACTATCCCAGAAGGCATCCAATATGGTTCCTGTCCTTGCCTGCCCAGCAAGCTCCTCAATTAAGACTACCAGCCTCCAATCTCCATCTCTCCTGCTCCTCAGATGCTGCCTGACCGGCTGTGCTTTTCAATCATCCTTCCAATCATCATCTGACAACCCAGATCCACACACGCGGGTGTGCGCACGTACACACACCACCTCTTTGGATCAATTAATCCCCTCTCTGACTGACTCACTCTCAGTTACCAAGCCCATACTCCAACATAAATGTAGCTGTTCCTGTGAGCCTCACAGCAGCTACTCACCTGACTGGAAGCCAAGTGGGTTGAGGGGCAGCTCGGAGTTAGTGTGGATAGTAGGGCCAAACAAGTTTGTGGAGAAACTGAGGACTGCATTTGCTGGAAGTCAGAGTCGAGAGTGAGGTGCTGGAAAAGCACAGCAGGTCAGGCAGCATCCGAGGAGCAGGAGAGTCGATGTTTCGGACAAGAGCCCTTCATCAGGAATGAGGCTTGTGAGCCAAAAGGGTGAAGAGATAAATGGGAGAGGGGTGGGGCTGGGGGAAGGCAGCAGAGAGTATGATAGGCAGATGAAGTTGAGGGTAATGGTGATAGGTCAGAGAGGAGGGTGGAGCAGACAGGTGGGAAGGAAAATTGGATAGGTAGAACAGGTCATGTTGGCGGTGCCAAGTTGGAAGGTTGGATCGAGGATAAGATAGGGGGAGGGCAAATTAGGAAACTGGTGAAGTCCACATTATACCTGTGGGGTTGGAGAGTCCCAAGACAGAAGATGAGGCTTTCTTCCTCCAGGCGTTGGATGGTTAGGGTTTGGCGATTGAGGAGGCCCAGCACCTGCATGTCCTTGGCGGACTGGGAGGGGTTTCCTTTGAAGCTTCCCTTTGAAATCACTGAGCATCTTCACTTGCACTTCTCGGCTTGCCATTCCCCTCCCATTTATCTCTCCACCCTTTTGGCTCACAAGCCTCATTGACACCTGTCGGGTAAAACATTGTTCCTCACATCCCCCCACTATCTCTTGCCCAAAATCTTAAATCCTTTCCCCATTGCCCTTGTGCCACCAACTAATAAGAACAATTTTCCCTTTTATATCTGATCTAAACTGGCTATAATATTGTTAACCTCAATCAAACCTTCCCTCAAGTTCCTTTACTCCAAGGAAAACCGCCCTAGCTTTTCTAACCTAATCCTGCAGATAATATTCACCATCCCTAGAAGCATTCTTTCCAATCTCCCCTGCACCCTCTCATCCTTCCTAATAATTGTGGACTCAGCATAACTTCCCTGTTTTTGTGTTAAGCATTTATATTTATAAAATCCAATAATTCATATGCTTTGCCATGTTTGCACAATCAGTTCTGTCATATTCAAACAGCTAGATACATGCACCCCCAGGCCTCTCTGCCTCTTCATATTCTTTAGAACTGTTATTTAGTCTACATTGCCTTTCCCACCACCATCCCACGTGGTAAAATGCATCACCTCACACTTGTCAGTATTAACTTTCATCTGCCCAGTCTGCCAACCTATGTTCTGTTGATAGGTATCAATCTCATTGTTTTCCATTTCGTCAAGTTTGGTACCATAAATTTTGACTTTCTATTCTCTTTCAATACACAAGTCATTTATAAATATTAAAAAGAAGTGGTCCTGGAACTGACTGTAATGGATTATTGGTGTCTACATTCCACCACTCTGAAGTCACTTTGTCTCACAATTTGCTATCCTTATGACAATTTTTAAACTATTGACACTAAGCCTCTTACTCCATCAGTCACAATTTTGTTAACCAGACCTCTAGGTGATACTTCATCAAAGAATTTCTTAAAATCCACAACAAGTGCATTCTCTTTGTGAAAAGAATCAGTAAGGTTTTTTTTTGCCACATACAACGATGTACTGCTTCTCCTTAATTAACACAAATCTCTCTAAGTGCCAACTGATTTTTTTTCCTCTCTGTTTCCTACTTCTGAAACCTTTGCCACTGCTGATATTAAACCAACTGATCTTTAGTTTTAGGAGTTCCAGAAGTTGAGATTCCTTTGCACAGTTTTAACTCTCCATGCATGCACATTAGGACACCAATTTGTTTGTCGAGAGTGTGGTGCTGGAAAAGCACAGCAGGTCAGGCAGCAGCCGAGGAGCAGGAGAATTGACATTTCGGGCACAAGCTCTTCATCAGGAATTGAGGCTTGTGAGCCGAGGGGTAGTGATATATTTGGGAGGGGCGTGGGGCTGGGGTAATATATCTGTAGTAATGGGGTCTGTTTATAGATGGTGGAAATGGCGGAGGATGATACAATGTATCCGGAAGTTGGTGGAGTGGAAGGTGAGGATGGGGGAGGGTGGGGTTCTCCCATGATACCCTCCTCCTCTGCTGTATCTACTCCCAGGAGAACCTGTTCCACCAGATGGCCTCCTTCAAAATTGCAATTTCCCCTCCTACGTGGTCAATGATGCTCTCCAGCGCATCTCAACCACCTCCCACACCTCCACCCTCGAAACCCCACCCCTTCAACCGCAACAAGACAGATCCCCCGGTCCTCATCTTCCACCCCACCAACCTCTGGATACAACGCACCATCCTCTGCCACTTCCACCACCTACAAACAAACCCCACCACCAGAGATATATTTCCCTCCTCACCCCTTTCTGCATTCCATAAAGACCATTCCCTCCGAACTCTCTTGTCAGGTCCACACCTCCAACAACCCACCTTCTCCTGCCACCACAAGAATTGCAAAACTTGTGCCCCCACCTCCCCCCTCACCTCTAAGGCCCCATAGGAGCTTTCCACATCAATCAGAGATTTACCTGTACTTCCACACATGTCCTTTACCATATCTGTTGCTCCCAATGCAGTCTCCTCTACATGGGGGTGACAGGATACCTACTTTCAGAATGCTTCAGAGAACATCTCCCCAGACACATGCACGAAGCAACTCCACTGCCCCGTGGCCGAACACTTTAACTCCACCTCCCACTACGCCAAGGACATGCAGGTGCTAGGCCTCCTCCATTGCTAAACCCTAACCACGTGACACCTCGAGGAAGAATGCCTCACCTTCTGCTTTGGGACCCTCCAACCATACAGGTTTAATGTGGGTTTCACCAGATTCCTCATTTCTCCTCTCCCCACCTTATCCCAGATCCAACCTTCTAACTCAGCAACACCCTCATAACGTGTCTTACCTGTCCATCTTCCTTCCCACCTGTCCGCTGCACCCTCCTCTCTGAACTATCACATTATCCCCCCACCTTCATCTACCTATCACACTCTCAACTACTTTCCCCCGAGCCCCACCCTCTCACATTTATTTCTCTACCCCCTTGGCTCACAAGCCTCATTCCTGATGAAGGGCTTATTCCTGAAACGTCGATTCTCCTGCTCCTCAGATGCTGCCTGACCTACTGTGCTTTTCCAGCACCACACTCTTGACAAACAGATTGGTGGGCTAATGTGCATGCATGGAGAGTTAGAACTGTGCAAAGGAATCTCAACTTCTGGAACTCCTAAAACTAAAGATCAGTTGGTTTAATATCAGCAGTGGCAAAGGTTGTGCAAACATGGCAAAGCATATGAATTATTGGATTTTATAAATATAAATGCTTAACACAAAAACAGGGAAGTTATGCTGAGTCCACAATTATTACATCTAGTTTTGGTGACCATTTTTTAGAAAGGATGAGAGGGTGCAGGGGTGGTTGGATGGTGAATATTATCTGCAGGGTTAGGTTAGAAAAGCTGGGGCGGTTCTCCTTGGAGTAAAGGAACTTGTGGGAAGGTTTGATTGAGGTTAACAATATTATAGCCAGTTTAGATCAGATATAAAAGGGAAAATTGTTCTTATTAGTTGGTGGCACAAGGACAACGGGAAAATGATTTTAGATTTTGGGCAAGAGATAGTGGGGGGATGTGAGGAACAATGTTTTACCCGGCAGGTGTCAATGAGCTGGATCTCGATGCCAAGGAGAGAAGTGCAAGTGAAGATGCTCAATGATTTCAAAGGGAAGCTTGATAGGTATTTAAAGGGACTGAACCTGCAGGACAATGAGGATAGACTGAGGGCACGTGTATGACTGAATTGCTTTAGGTAAAACTAGCAATTTTCCCTGGGGCGGGGGAGTCCAGAACTAGAGGGCATAGGTTGAGGGTGAGCAGGGAAAGATATACTTTAAAAGGGTCCTAAGGGGCAACTCCTTCATGCAGAAGGTGGTATGTGTATGGAATGAGCTGCCAGAGGAAGTGGTGGAGGCTCGTACAATTACAGCATTTAAAAGGCATTTGGATTGGTATATGAATAGGAAGGGTTTAAAGGGCTATGGACAAAGTGCTGGCAAATGGGATTAGATTAGGTTAGGCTATCTGGTCAGCATGGACGAGTTGGACCGAAGCGTCTGTTTCTGTGCTGTACGTGTATTTGACTCAAAAGAATAAATGCCTCATCTTTCGCCATAAATGATTCCATGATTCCAGTTATGAAAATAAAGTTTAAAATTACAAATTTTCTCTTTGTAACCAAGATGTGACCTATTAAAATGATGAGACTGTTTGATAGAGTAAACAAAGGAAAGCAATTTCCTGTCATGAATGATTTAATAATCAGAAATCATTTGTAATTTTTTGAGTATAGAGGTACATTCACTCAGAGTTGTTGCAATCTGGAACATTGTATCTGAAGTGGTGGTGGATCAATTTTAAATGAAAAGAGAGCTGGACACGTACTTGATAATGAGGAACTTACAGATATCGAGGCAAAAAATATGGATGTGGGAATAGGAATGGCTGCACTTTCCACGAGCCTCCACAGATAAAATGAATTGAATGGCCTTTTTGTGTGCTGTAAATTTCTCTAATTCTTTACAAGAAATAAAAAAAAGTCTTATCAACGTGGTTTTCAATTTAATGTTAGTTTGGCACTAAACTGATTCATGAAATATGTCTATTTTAAGGCATTTGACAGTACCACACAAGCCCTAAAGCCATAGCTGAAGGAAGGGATTGTGTGCTGAAGATTATCACCTCTTGGTAACAGTTTCAATCTCTTCCATACGCATGTTCTACGAAAAACAATTCAGACTTTTATGCACCAGATTTTTAAAAATCCCTGACATTAGCAAGTAATTTAATTTTGCAATTGGTTGGCTGCAGCTGCAAGGCAATAATTTTGCTAATATTTTAATGAGATTGTGTCTTTTGTTTGAGCTTTGGTCTAGCAAATGGTACATAAATACAAAAAGACAGAGGGCAGCAACGCACATGTATAAGTTTCATACTTCCCACAGGCATTTTGTTCAACTGTAGCTATGGATTTGTGTCAGTGAAGAGAATTACCCCAGCTTGTTAAGGTCATTAGAGGTGTACCAATCTTCCTGTTCTTTTCTCAAGTCTCTGAGAAGTCAGTTGAATATAAAATTGTCAGAAATGATTCTATAATAAACATCAAGGTTTTTGTTTGCTTTCTAATTTCATTGTGAGACCAATACTGAGGGAGTTACAATTTTGCTGAACATGTTAAAATGAGCTGTGACAGCCTCTCACATACACATAAGAGATCCCATAGCACTATCTGTAGAGGGGCACAGGAGTCATCCAGGTCACCTTCAACCCAAATATAATGGGTGATCTGGTCATTTCCTCTCCCCCGTGGACAGCCCTTCGAGACTGATTTCCTTTCACTTTGGACTTGTGTGTGCTGAGGTGACTAAAAAATAGTTCCATATAGGATCAACACACTTTGCCATAGGTGGGGCAGGTAGTGTTTATTGAGCTGGATGGGTTACTCAGATTTCCACATGCTTCCTCTGCTGTTGTACTTGATCTCCACCTGGGCATGGGTAAGATGACTTTGTGGATGTTTCATCTCCAGTTTGGCTGGTCTTGGACATGAGATTCACATAAGTCAGTGCGGAATTTGGATTTTTTTTTCCCTCTCAGTCCTTCAGCAAATCGTTGAAGTGATTCCTCTGTCCTCATGGTGACTGCTTGCTGTGACATAATAGAGCGCTTGTTTCTGGATTCTTCTATCAGGCATTCAGATGACATGGCCCTGGCAAAGCAGCTGACTGACAGCAACAAATGCCCCAATGCTGGAGGGACTGGCTTAAGAAAAGACACAGGTACTAGATTTGATCAGGTCAGATTCCCTTCAGGCCATTCTGCCCAACCAGTCCACACTGACCCTCCGAAGAGAAACCCATAGGGAGACACAGGGAGAATGTGCAAACTCCACACAGACAGTCAACCGAGGCTGGAATCGAACCTGGGACCTTGGTGCTGTGAGACAGCAGTACCAACTGCTGAGCCACCGTGTCTGCCCTAAACAGTTGCCTGAGGCAGGAATCGAACCCAGGTCCCTGGCACTGTGAGGCAGCAGTGCTAACCACTGATCCACCGTGCCGCCCAGTGGCTCAGTGGTTAGCACTGCTGCCTCACATTGCCAGAATTTAATTCACAGGATTTTGTTGAAGTATTGCTGGTGATATTTCCCCAAGGATTTGAGTTGTGCACTGCATGTTGTGATGTCTCCAACACATACAGGAGGGAAGGTATCACTCGAGGCCCACAAACCATGAGCTTAGTGCTGACTCTTAAGTCTTTGTCATCAAATATATTTTTCTCAGATAGCTAAAGGCTGTACTGTATGCTGGAGGCAATGTTAAAATTCATCATTGAGGTTTACCATTGGTGAGACGGTGCTATTTAAAAAGTGAATATAATCAGTATGTTTTACTTCTTGATCTGTGAAAATGCTTCAATGTGATTGGCTGCTTACTCTGTATGATGACATCACTGCTGCATGATGATGTCACTGCTCCTGGATGCCTGGAGATTGGCCTGACTATGTGCTAGATTCAAACCAATATTGGAAAAGAGGAAACCCATATCAGAGAGATTGTGAGATCTTTACAGGCAACTTTCTTTAGATCAATAGTACTTACAAAACAAAACAGTTCAATTACAATGGATGATGTACAGTGCAGATTCGACAGAAGAGGGCTAAATGGTTAGGACAAGCTTACAAAGTGGGTTTACACTCCTTTGGATTTGAGGGGAGAAGGCTAATCTCTACAAGGTGCTTAAATGTTTCTATAAATGGGTTGGAGGGAAACAAACTATTTCCTCAAAAGAGGCAAATTGAATAAAAAGGTGAAAAATCTGAATTTGGGACTTGTCTTTTTAAGGGTTAACCAGGAATGCTTTTTCACAAGAAAGTTATTCAAAATGTGGAACTCCATCCTCAAAATGTTGTGCATCTGAAATTTTCAAGACTGAGATTGATGATTATTCTATAAAATTACATTACCAAGGGATATGAAAAAACATGGCTAATTGGATTTGAGGTACATATTATCTATTTGAATGGCAGAACAGGTTCAAGTGACTGAATGATTTACTCCTCTGCCTGGAGGGTTGCTCTTAACCAGGTGATGGTTCAAAATGGCTAAAAGTGATGATTTCAATGAAAAGTAAAATCAAGCATCTTGTATAATAATTCACTATTAATTCACTCATTTTATCGTATAATTCATAGTTACAATTACTTCCAATGTTCCCTGTTCTGCTAAAATCATTGTTGGTTGCTCTTTTTAAAAATACAATTTGATGTAAATCCTATGCAGTCAATCATTTACTGTTGTTGTAAAGTATCTTATGTGATGCATCTGATAGTGGTCTCTAAGGGTGAAGTAATTGGCGATGATGGTAAATTTTGTATGAAGCTCTCAGTGTGGATTTGTTTGGTCAAAGGCCCTATTTCCACACTGTAGGGATTCTATGAAATCTTTGAAAATAGGTCTTTTAAAGTTATAAATGAATGAAGGCATATTATTGTCTACCAGAGGTTTCATTTATCTTCTTTTCCACAGTATTTTTAACACATAGTTGACACACTTAAATTCTCACCTGCACCATTTCAGCACATTTGTAATATAATTTGACTCTTCCAATGTTTCCAACAACAGTTTATTTAGCAGTTTTTTTTTGTTTAAAACATGGCAACTCTTGTCTTGCTGGGCTGGATTGTATTGTTGGGACATAAACTGAAGAACTCAGTAACATCTATATCTTACAGATACTGGTTACGTAATCAATTATAAACTAGAAAATGATGAAGGATGCATACTATTTTGTTCGAGGATAAGTTTAAATAACTATGACAGTCATTGTTAATGAGAATATTTATTTTAGAAACGTCAGTATTTACCTGCAATAACTTATAATTGGAAGCAACATTGTAATTTGCAATTATAACTTTAAAAGACCTATTTTCAAAGATTTCATAGAATCCCTACAGTGTGGAAATAGGGCCTTTGACCAAACAAATCCACACTGACCCTCCGAAGAGTAACCCACCCAGACCCATTCCCCTGCCGTATTAATCAACATTTACCCTGACTAAACATTTAACCTGTCACTTTATGTTAGCTCAAAACCCAGTAGAGGAACTATATTTTCACTCTCAGTATTGACGTGCATAGAAGTATGCAACTCCATCTCAGATCCACTGTGTGGCAGCGTAGAACAATGTAGGATATAAACATTGGTCTTAATGGATCAACATTTGGTCAAAATCCTTGTCCTAAACCCAAGGAAGGACAGACATCAAAATGTCTCATAGGTTCAAATGCCAATCTTGCACTTTAGATTTCTGGCAGGTTCTCCTCCAGAAGAAGTTGGGAACTATCTGATTTAGGAGAAAGTTAGGGCTGCAGATGCTGGAGATCAGAGCTGAAAATGTGTTGCTGGGAAAGCGCAGCAGGTCAGGCAGCATCCAAGGAGCAGGATGCTGCCTGACCTGCTGCACTTTTCCAGCAACACATTTTCAGCAACTATCTGATTTAACAGAACATTGACTAAAGAAATAATACATTTATCGACTGGTCTTCTGAGACCATTGGATGTGCACTCGCACTTCACTTTCTGTGATTCGCTAATCACCAGCACAATCCCTCACCCTCCATGCCCAGCTTGGCTAGATCCAAAATCCTAAATCCAAATTTGAGCCCATCTTGAAGGAATGGTAACCAGAGAATTCTTCCACAACTAACAGTATAAATTAGCGCCTGGTTGCTCATTGCACATTGTGACTAATATCAGAATGGATAGATAAAATGTTTTTCCTTTCTTTCTCTGGGAAAAAAAACGTGTAGGATAATGGATAAGAGAGAAGTGGCAGAGAAACTGCAGCTCATAACACCTATCCTGTTACTCTCCAGGGAACACTGAGTACCTGAGAAGGATAATTCAAGACACTCTACCCCACCATCAATGTCCATCCCTCTCAGAGAAATTAACCCTCCATTTCCACACTCCCTCAGCAAAGATTTTTCTGTTGTTGTTCTTTCTTCCTCATTTCCTGATCCTTACCTAAACCTTTTTCCTTCTAACTGTCTTCTCTTTCCTCTGCACTTTCTAATTCTCTTTCTTCCTCCTCTATTTCTCCCAGCCTCTCCTTTTTTTTTAAATTTAACCTATTTTTCGAATCAACTCAGTCAGAGATGTTATTACCTCCTTCTGACACAGGTGGAACTTGAAACCAGGCCTCCTGGTTCAGGAGTGGGGGCACTAACACTGAGCCTCAAGAAGTCCTCCATTTTGTTTTACTCAATTATCCACCCACTTTCTAACATTGCTCAACATAACACTACATTTACGTCTGCAGCACCAAGTGAGAACAATTTTGCTGGTTATGCATTGCCAGGAAGTGGGACTTGTTTATATTGTACATGTCATTGTTTTTACAAAGGGTTTGCCAATTTAGTTCAGCCCCTTTTATTGTCTACAATACCATGCCTGTGTCAAATGCCTGAACCTGTTCTCAGTTGTTCCCACTCTGCACTCTTTTCCACTTCTGATACCCCACCACCTGCCAGTTAAAGGTGCCATCTTTTCAGGCTGCATCAACGTGCTCTGTCTTTACAAGAACCACTTTGTGTTTCTGTTAAAAAAAAATAGTGTGTGGTTCCTGCAAGATGAATCTGCATGGGTTCCTGAGTTTGCGATATCCTGGACAATGCAATGAATGCTTGATGGATAGTAAATATATAAAGCCAGTAATTGTGTTATATTGATTGTGGCTTCTTCTAATATACATAGATCGAGATGGGATTACTGAGCACTGAAAATATGCATTTTCTGCTCCAGACTAAGATGGGACAGGCTCTAGCCATTACTCTGCTTGTACAGTGCATCCTGGAAGAGATTAATTGAGTAAAATTTTCAGCATGAGAAGCAGATTGGTCCGATAACGTGTTGGAATCATTTTAATAAAAACTCTATTAAATAAGGACATGTAATTACAACATAACATGTAATTAAAAAAAAACAGTTACACGTAAATAAATTAATGACAAAGTCTGAATTATGTTGAGAAATGACACTTTGTGTCCCTCTGAATTTGAAATGTTTGGATTTAGTGCCAGCCATTTCAGTTCAATTTTTTTAATACCTCTCTCTGGGTATTGTCCTAATAAATCACAGGCATATTGACTATTATATAAGGCATTGTCATCCATTTCTAGCATTTTAGTTTTCCATTCTTGAGGCATGCATGATACTGTTCCTATAAACCCCTTGACTGATAATACACATTCACTACTTCAACTCATCTTTGCCTGAAGACACTCCACTTCATCATTTATAGAAATCTTTATCAAACTGAGATAATCTTTTTCTCTCCCTGCCTTGTTTGAAGTGATTGAAAACAGTGAAGCATTCTTTCTGGTAATTGCGCCACTGCACTTCTTTTTTTAACAAAGTGGTAAGGTTTATTGAAAACTCATTGGTTAAAGAAATAATCAAAATCTCACTAACATTTTTATATTTAATTGATCTCCACTGTAATTGCACAGAAACAAACACGACTACTAAAATAGTGATTTTATCAAATGCATCAATCAACATCAACATCAATAACTTACTCCATACTTCCCAGTGTTTATAATTAGATTAAACCTCTGGGACCATACCCAAAACAACACAGTCAATGGCCATCAGACTTGCTGCCATTCCATTCACTACTCTGGATATTGCTTTTAAATATTAAAAACATCCTGATTTTTATTTTGCCTGTCACAGATGAAACATTTTTACAAATACTAGCACTTAAATTCTTGAATTGCTTTTGCAACACTTTAAGATAAAGTTATGTTTGTTCTTGAGATGAATTCTCATTCTCATATTTGTGCCATTGTTAGGGCTATCTAATATCACTGTAACATTGTCCATCTTCATCCCATCTCAGCTCATTTGCTGCTGAATCCACTGTCTATGCCTTTGTAACCTCTAGACATCACTATTCTAATGTAATCTTGTTGATCTCCCACATTCTACTATCCAAACCTTTAAGGCCGTACAAAACTAATTATTATCCTTGCACCTTTATTTCTTCCTGGTCGAGTAATGGCTTGATGTTCAAGTTCTCAAAGTTCCTTTCCAATCCTGCCATGCTTTGCCCTTCCACAACTTGACAATTTTGTCCAGCCTCACAATCTTGCATTCTTCTAATTCTGGTTTTTATTCCATCCTCAAAATTAATCAGTGTGCAATTGGTATCAGTGCCTTCAGTTGTGTAGGCCCCAAACCTCTCAAATTCCCTCTCTGTAACTGTCTGTCTCTCTACCTCACTTTACTTCCTTAAAGCATTCATTAAAACTTACTCTTTGACCAAGCTTTTGGTCATTTGACTGAACAGCTCCTTAAGTCGCTCAGAGTCATACTTTATACCACTACTGTGAAGTGCTTTGGAATGTTTCATTATGTTAAAGGCTTAGGGTAAAAATGGATTGTTGTGCTGTTATAGGCATCTATTTCTTCTTAGTGAACCTTGCAGTGTATCAACCTTAAGTAATGATTGTCACTAATGAAACAGAATTTTTGTTCTTTTAAAATTTAAAAGGAATTTTATTGACATGACAGCAAAATGTAATCTTTCAGAACCTGTCTTTCAAAAGTCCTAGCCAACAGCCAAAAGCAAGCAGAGCAATATAGTGATTAGTTGATCAGAAAGTGCAATCAAGGTCATTTAGTAATACCTCTGCCAGATTCCCAGGACCTTTTTGTTAAACCTACATGACAGCAGTGTGGAAAGTGCCTTCACTGCTGGAAAATCCCAATTGGCATTGATTGCAATTTTTGTTGAGCGGAGGTAATTGTATTACAAATGGAGTGGAATAATCAAAGGTGTGAATAATTTCATAATTTCCTCAATCTTTTACAACTATTCACTAAACTCTATGTTGTACATATCTCATTACAATGGTAGAAGCCCCTAGGAAAATCAGGGCAATATTTATTTTCTTGTGGTAGATTGCATTCTAATGCTTCTTTTCCACTGTCTTTGTTGATTTATCACATCTTCTACCTACAAATCTAGTGGGAGATTCAGAAAACCTTGAGGTGTGGAGCCAACAATTGTTTTATGCAGTTAGTTACCTAATCTAAAATTCACTGCCTGTTAGGGTATCGGTATTTCAACTTTGGAAAGAAAGCTTAGTAGAAGCTTAAAAAAATACATATTGAAAGGGGCAGGCTTTGAGTACGAGAGGGAGTTGAAATTCATTGGATGGCTTTTCAGGATATTATTGAGCCTCTAAATGAAATATTAAATACAATGTTGGTCTCCTTACCTAAGGGATAACATATTTGCTCTAGTTGAACTAAAATAGGTTTCCCTGGACTGGTCCATGGGAAAAAGGGATTTTCCTATGAGGAGAGATTAAGGGAGCTAAGTCAATTTTTTCAAGTTTAGAAGAACGTTGAATGATTTGTTTGGACACGCCATTCTTAAGGAGCTTGATAGATAGATGGTGCGACAATCTTTTCCTGGCTGAAGAATCTAGAAAACAAAGACAATACTCAGGCTGTGATGAGAGGATGAAAACTTTCTTCATTTTATAAAGGTGTTATGAATCTTTGAAATTCATTGCCTCCAGAGAGGTGTGGATGTTCAGCAGTTAAGTATACTCAAGGTATAGATTTTTGAGAAAAGAGATTTAATAAATAATGTGGAAAGTGGATTGAGATGTAAGATCATCCATTACCTTATTGAATGGCAGAGTAGACTTGGAGGAACAAATACATTATTCCTGCTCCTATATTTTATATCTTGTGTCTGTAAGTTTCAAAGAACTGCTAGTGACGCAATGGGTCAAAACCCCTCATTCTATGTTGCAAGATTTTATGAATCTATGAACTTTATTTATCTCTCTCATTTATTCTCATGCCTCATACATCCTTTTGCTGTCACTTTTGTATTTTTCAGGCTGCATCTAATTCTATTTCTCAATCTTCCTTTGTGCAAAAATGGACATTTATCATGTACTTGGTGCAAACCAATCAGGTTTCTAAGGCATGATGGATAACAATAAGCAAAATCTTGCATAAGACTGTTTAGAAATTATGAGAGAAGAATGGGGCTGGGTAGGAAGGTAGCTGAGAATGTGATAGGTGGATAGAGGTGGAGGTAATGGTGATAGGTCGGAGGGGAGGGTGGAACAGATAGGTGGGAAGGAAAATGGACAGGTGGGACAAGTCATGAGGGCGGTGCTGAGTTGGAAGGTTGGAACTAGAATAAGCTGGGGGTGAAGGGAAATGAGGAAACCGCTCCGTGGCTGAACACTTCAACTCCCCCCCCCCCACTCCACCAAGGACATGCAGGTCCTGGGCCTCCTCCATCACCACTCCCTAACCACCCGACGCCTGGAGGAAGAACACCTCATCTTCTGCCTCAGTACCCTCCAACCCCATGGCATCAATGTGGCACTCCACCCCCGAGGCCCCAGCCTCATTCCTGATGAAGGACTTTTGCCTGAAACGTCGATTTTCCTGCTCCTCGAATGCTGCCTGTCTGGCTGTGCTTTTCCAGCACCATATTCTCAACTCTAATCTCCAGCATCTGCAGTCCTCACTTATGCCTATTTAGAAATCATGTTAACCTTATTTGGTTGGGGCCAATTAGGACTGACCATAAAATTCAAACATCTACCATTCAGGCAATGATTTTCATATTTCATAATAATATCAGTCAGAATTGGCAACATCCTTTGCTATTCCTGATGAGGCTTTGATGATTGGAAGTTTAACCAGTGATCTGACAGAGAAACCAGAAGTAACTTTCTTTGTAGGTCCAGCTCATGGAAAGTGATATTCTAGCTGGAAATGAGTTCAAAACTGTACAGCCTTATTTCATTAAAACAGGCAAATTTGAATGAAGTTTGAGGATTAATTTTAGTCCATAACCTATTACTAATCCAGTGCTGTACAACTGGAGCTCTCATCACACCTAATTGGAAGCTTGTAACTGAAGAAGCCGTACCGAGGTACCTTTGCACCTAAGATGGCACTGCAAGTGGTGACTTATAATCTTTTCACCGTACACATTTGCGTACATGTGACAATAAAGCTAATTCAATTCAATTCAATTCAGCCGACGAGTGAGTGTCCAAAGCCCATATGCTTGACATTGCACTTTTCTTATTATTCTTCAGGGTTAGAGGTAATAAATTTAGTCTTTTTTTTAATTCAAGAGAACCTTGAATTTGATTCCTTACAGCTAGAGTAAAAATTAGTTTCCTGCATTTTAATTTGAGAAAGACATAGTCTTGTTGCAAAACATTGGATAGGCTGAAAAGAGACATACAAATTCACACCTCCTCATCTGTTTGTAATTAATAATATTCAAATATTCAAAAATACAAATTTGGATCACTTATTGGTGAGGTATCCTTAAATGTCACTTGAAAATGTGTTTTGGAGTTGCTTTCTGTGTGGAAAATTTAATTAACTGTGTTGTTGATTTTCTGATGGGATTTGAATTTGGTTAAAGATCAGAGGTTAGCTTTGAACCATCTGGAATGCAATATCTATCTATGCACCAGTGGACTTTATGGTCAGAAGAATAGCTTTAATAATGTTTGAATATGTTTCACTGAACAAGTACAGGGCAATTCAAGGTGGACTAGTTACGCTGAACAAGCTGAATTAGCTTAGGTCACAGCTACATTGAAGTTTGATAGTGCAGTCAAAGTAGGGACATTTGGCATAGTGCTGAGTAAAAGATTTTTGTAATTCCTTGCTGTGTTTTTTCTTATTCACTAATGGAATGTGAGAGTCGTTCGTTGGACCAGCATTTATTGCACATTCCCAATTGCCCTTGAGAAGGTGGTAGTGAGCTGTCGTCTTAAACCATTGCAGTCCATGCACTTTAGATAGACCCAGAATGTTGCGAGGAAGGAATCCCAGGATTTTGTCCAAATGACACTGAAGGAACAGTGATATATTTCCTAACCAGGATGGTGAACTGTTTGGAGGGTTACATATCTTTTTTATTCTGATGTTGTATAGCAGCAGTGCAGGAAAGCACTGCTAAGGAAGTTAAAAAGCTTCCAATTAAACCTGTTGGACTATAACCTGGTGTTGTGTGATTTTTAACTTTGTACACCCCAGTCCAACACCGGTATCTCCAAATCATGACTGCTAAGGAATGTATTCTTAGAAATTGCCTCACAGGGTTAAATTGTAGACTACAATATAATTTATAATAGGTGTCAATGAGTTAAGTTCCAGCCAACCAAATTTTTGTTACCTACAGAGCAAGTTAAATTTATTAAATATATAGATTTTCCTATGGACAAATTGAGCAATAAGCTAAGAAAAATAGAAAGTATGTAATCCTGGCAATTAATATAATGCAAAGTTAGTGGATTATAAGTTATCGCACTGCATTATATCATAGGCCCCATGTGCAATATGAAGCTGAAGCACACACATAACCCAGATCCAGAAAAACAACAAAGTATGTCATTAATGCATCTGTGAATAAGGTCTTTCTCAGGGCGTTGAAAATTTTTAATATGTATTTTTATGTCCATATTTCTGTCTTATTTTGCCTCTCAGAGCCATGGACAGCAGGACATTATGGCTGCCATAAGCAATATGGTGCACAGAATGAAAAGCACAACTAAGTGAATTTGTGAATTACATGCAACAGATAGAAATCAACAGACACCATTATGCTACTCTGGGGTTTGAAACAAAAGGAAAGCCGACATCCATTCCAAGTCAGTTACTGGTTCATTAGTGTTTATATTTCTATCTCATTTCATATTGGAGATTAACCACCTATTACTTCAGCTAATATTCAACAGAGAGCAATTGAACCAAAATATCTGCTAATATTGATGTTCATCTTCTGCTTATTATCAGGTTATTTGCAAATCTGGCTGGAAAATATATCCATTCGGGAAAAATAAATGAATGGCTTGTATGTCACGAAAGGAGGCAGCATAGAATAAAGTGTCTGGTTTACCATATTGAAACCAAAGTAAAAATAATGATATGTCAACCACAAAAGCTGTAAAAATACAATGAGTAGTAGGCAGGAATGTTGTAGGTGTTAATTCAGATATATTGTTCCTATTATGCTGTGTTGTGATGTATTTTAGCATGCATATGGTAGTTTATAGAAAGTAATTGCATTCAGTACTTAATTGAGACTAGCTTGCCATAGGTAATTAACCAATCTCATGAAGTCTTGTCTGTCCATTTATGCATGAGATGACTTGTTTTAAACTGCATTGGTTTACATGACAGAAATTTCACAGATCAATGCAAGAATGCCAAGTGTGAATTCTTGTTTGTAGAATATTTTCTGAGTCGTATTTAAAATGGCACCTTTGCAATTGTTAAAAATTGCAAATTGATGAGGATAAAGAAGCAGCAAAAAATGAAAACTTTGTTATGCATTTCTATAGTAATGAATTCTGGCTTCATAATTAAATGTTTAAAGCAGAATTTGTGGGCGGCATGATGGCACAGTGGTTAGCACTGCTGCCTCACAGCACCAGAGACCTGGGTTCAATTCCCACCTCAGATGACTCTCTGTGTGGAGTTTGCACATTCTCCCCGTGTCTGTGTGGGTTTCCTCCCACAATCCAAAAATGTGCAGGTTAGGTGAATTGGCCATGCTAAATTCCCTGTAGTATTAGGTGAAGGGGAAAATGGGTCTGGGTGGGTTGGTGTGGACTTGTTGGGCCGAAGGGCCTGTTTCCCCACTGTAAGTAATCTAATCTAATTGTACAATGATTTACATATTATTACTGATCCTGTGGTTTGATTTAGCTAAACGGCAAGATATGTTCATGTTTGGATTCTGTTTGTCTGCTTTTCCACAGAACATACTTGGCATTCAGTCATCCAGCTCCATCGGCTGCAAATGAGAGTGGTCTGTCCATTATCAAGGTGTGGGTCTTGGAAGAAGTTGTATCCTAGGTAAGGATCCAGATCGACTGCTCAGTTTAAGCTGTTAAGGTTACCTTTTTATTTCACATTCTTCCAACTATTTACATCATTAAGCTAAGCACAATGTTGTACACAGAATCATTTCTCTCCATAGAATTACAGAGTCATATAGCAGACTCTTTGCTCCTACCAGTCCATACCAAACATAATCCTAAACTAAACTAGTCCCACCTGCCTGCCCCTGGTCCATATCTCTCCAAACCTTTTCTATTCATGCACATATCCCAATGTCTTTTAAAAGTTGTAATTGTAGCTACGTCCACCACTTCCTCCGGAAGTTCATTCCACACGCAAACTACTCTCTGTAAAACATTTATCCGTCGCGTCTTTTTAAAATCTCTCTCCTCTCACTTTAAAAACATCCCCCCCAGTCTTGAAATCCCTCTTCCCAGAGAAAAGACAACTATCATTAACTCAACCTATACCTCTCATTATTTTATAAACTTCTATCAGATCATCTCTCAACCTCCTACGCTCCAGTGAAAAAAGTCCCAGCCTTTCTTTATAACTCAAACGTTCCAGATCCGGCAACATCCTGTAAATCTCTTCTGAATCGTCTCCTCTAATTGCATGGCCAGAACTGGACACAGTATTCCAGAAGAAGCTTTACCAATGTCCTGTACAACCTCAGCATGATTCCCTAACTCCTTTACTCAAAGGACTGAGCAATGAAGACAAGCGTGCCAAACGCCTTTTTTAACTCCCCATAAATATGTGAAGCAAACTTCAAAGAATTATGTATCTGTAACCTGAGGTACCACAGTTCTACAACGCTACCCAAGGCCCTACTATTAGTTGTGTCAGCCACCCTTATTTGTTATAACAAAATGCAATACCTCACGTTTATCCAGATTGAACTCCATCTGCCACTTTTCAGTCCATTGACCCACTTGATCAAGATTCATTTGTAGTTATAAGAAACCTTCTTCGCCGTCTACTCTACCAATCTATTGTTCTATGATCTCTCACATCACTACAAATGTAACCAAACAAATTAAGAGCAGAAAAAGGACATTCTGCACCTGAACCTAATCTGCCATTCAATAAGATCATCACTACTCTACTTGTGTTTTTATTTCCACATTCCCTCTAACCCTAATAACTTTTGATTCCTTTGCCTCATGAGAATCTGTTCACCTTTGCTTAAGTATATTCAATGGTCTTGCCGTCACCTCCTTGGGAGGCAGAGAGTTCCAAAGTCACAATCCTGAGAGTAAACATTTCTCTTCACCTCTTTCCTAAAAGAAATACCCCTACTTTTTAAATAGTACCTCCTAGTTCTAACCTTACCCACAAGAGAAAGCATGTCAAGTTATTTAATTGTTCTAATGTTGGAAAAACAAGTATGCTTGGTGGTTTTAAGTAGTTCTTTTACATCAATGACATAATTCCTTAGTATTTGGGGTCACTTTTACATCTTCCATTCTCAAGCATCTTGTCTCAGAAAATAAGTATGGGGACGGCAAACACGAGGGGACACAACTTTAAAGTGAGGGGAGATAGGTATAAAACAGATGTCAGAGGTAGTTTCTTTACTCAGAGAGTAGTAAGGGTGTGGAATGCTTTGCCTGCAATGGTAGTAGATTCGCCAACTTTAAGTGCATTGAAGTTGTCATTGGACAGGCATATGGACGTACATGGAATAGTGTAAGTGGGATGGGCTTCAGATTAGCATGACAGAGTGGCGCAACATCGAGAGCCGAAGGGCCTGTACTGCGCTGTAATGTTCTATGTTCTATATAACAAAGGAGTAACAAAGACGATTGATGAAGGCAGAGTAGTAGACGTGATCTATATGGACTTCAGCATGGCGTTTGACAAGGTTCCTCATGGGAGGCTGGTTAGCAAGGTTAGATCTCATGGAATACAGGGAGAACTAGCCATTTGGATACGGAACTGGCTCGAAAATAGAAGACAGAGCATGGTGGTGGTGGATGGTTGCTTTTCAAACTGGAGGCCTGTGACCAGTGGTGTGCCGCAAGGATCAGTGCTGGGACCACTACTTGTTGTCCATCTATATAAATGATTTGGATGTGAACATGGGAGGTATAGTTAGTAAGTTTGCACATGACACCAGAATTAGAGGTATAATGGACAGTGAAAAAGGTTACCTCAGAGTACAATGATCAGATGGGCCAATGGGCTAAGGAGTGGCAGATGGAGTTTAATTTAGATAAATGCGAGGTGCTGCATTTTGGAAAAGCAATTCAAAGCAGGGCCTATACACCTAATTGTAAGGTTCTAGGAGTGTTGATGAACAAAAATACTTGGAGTGCAGGTTCATAGTTCTTTGAAAGTAGAGGCGTAGGTAGAAGTAGGTAGGATAGTGAAGAAGGCATTTGGTATGATTTCCTTTATTGGTCAGAGCATTTAGTATAGGAGTTGGATGTTCATGTTGCAGCTATACAGGACATTGGTTAGGTCACTTTCAGAATATTGTGTGCAATTCTGGTCTCCTTCCTATCGGAAGGATGTTGTGAAACTTGAAATTGTTCAGAAAAGATTTACAAGGATTTTGCCAGGATTGGAGGATTTGAGCTATAGGGAGAGGCTGAATAGGCTGGGGCTGTTTTCCCTGGAGTGTTGGAGGCTGAGGGGTGATCTTATAGAGGTTTACAAAATCATGAGGGGCATAGATAGGATAACTAGACAAGATCTTTTCTCTGGGGTGGGAGGGTCCAGAACTAGAGGGCAGAGGTTTAGGATGAGAGGGAGAAAATATAAAAGGGGCATCTTTTTCATACAGAGGTGGTGTGTACAGAATGAGCTGCCAGAGGAAGTGGTGGAGGCTGGTATAATTACATCATTTAAAAGGCATCTGGATGGATATATGGATAGGACGGGTTGAGACAGATACGTGCCAAGTGCTGGCAAATGGGATGAGATTAGGTTAGGATATCTGGTCAGCATGGACAAGTTGGACCAAAGGGTTTGTTTCCGTGCTGTACATCTCTATGACTCTATAATAAGTGGCTTAATTGGTTAAAACAAACAGAAATTTATTGTGGCTCAAGTTAGCAACGCATTGAATTAATAATATCCAAACATTTCCTTAAATATAAATTTGTAATATTCAAATTATACATTTTCTAGCTACAGTTTTCTGTACTTAACAAGAATGGCTATTTATCATAAATAAATAGGTTCCAAATACAGACAAATGATTATGAACAATCAACATATAACTCTACTAGCTAAAAGTGTAATACACTTACAAACTCCCACTCCACACACAATATAGACAGAGGATGAAAACAATATATATTCTGGATGAAGGGAAAGCCCATTCCCCATCTCTCTTCCCTTTCAATTCCCTGACCCCATTCCCCTCTTTCCCATCCCCCTCTCTTCTGTCTCCCATTCTTCCTGCCTTTTCCACTCTTCTCCCACCGTTCATCCCCTCTGCTCATATCTCTCTTCCCCAATCCTCTCTGTACTATTTCCCTCTCTACCACTCCCAACCCCATTCCCCCAGCTACTTGCCTCTTTCTTGTCTTCCTGCCCCACTTCTTCCTTCCACGTCCACAACCTCCATCTCCTCTAATCTGTGGGGTGTCTCAGAAAGGGGTGGCTGAGTTCTTTCAGTGCAGGCTGATTCTGCTGTTGTGGCCTAGTTTTGAGCTTGAAATTGGTAGAAAGTATTTCAGACTTTAACCCTTCTCTCGATTCTGGGTGGATAAGTCTCACAAAACTCATTGGCTTTGCCTCCAGATTGCAAGGACCAACACACAGATAAGAGAATCATTATGTTAGACACTCCTCCATCTGTTTTTGCCCATATCTTTGTGTCTGTGTCATTTTTTCACTTGAAAGGAACAGGAGAATGACTTTCAGGTCAATGGATCCAAACCTGCTCATCAAGAGACATCTATCGGACAGGTCATGGTGCCTCCTTGATTGCCCATCAATTCCAAACTCTATGCCACTTGCAGGGCAATGGTAGTAGGACACAGTTATTTGTTGCCTAGTTTCAGTCAAGACTCCTGAAAGACTCTGAACATCTGCTACCGTGCCTGCTTGCCTATTCTCGCCCATCGCTGTAGCACGGAGAAGTTTATTGACCTTTCTTATTCATTACATCAAGCATACCAGTGGACTCCATACCATCTACCCTCCAACACTATCACCTTCTGTAAGGTGCTGGTGGTGGGGAGCTCCTGATCCTTTTAGTGGGAAAGAGTACCTCATTCCATTCCAGAACAGCCTGAAGGAAAGTCTACAGTGAACATTATTGACCAAAGATTGCCTATACTGAGACATTTGTTCACAGAGGAAAACTGAGGTTGAGGTGATGTTGTTGGGGTCTCTTTCAGTCTCCCATTTCTATATTTAATGAGCTGGCCACCACATGATTATGGTTCTTGCTGTAAGATGAAGTATTTCACACTTCAGGGTTCACTGTCAGGATCTGGACTGTTCTTGCTATCTATTCTGTTAGCATTCAGATACTCGAAGTTTTGGAGGAAAGCATGCATGTCTTCAAGAGTTTTAGTGCCTAAACAACCAAATACATTGCACTAATGCATCAAATACTAATATTCTCATGTCAAAACTTTTGAAGTAGATGCAGAAAGTTTGGAGCAGTTTGGCACTAATCCAAGCCATAGATGTTAGGGGTTTCTGTAATACATGAATAAACAATATCGTAATGGAAGAATGTACTATCTTCAGATATTATTTTTTAATAATTTTAATAATTAATGTGTTTTTTTACATTTAAGATGCATGTATTCATTTGCACAAGTCAGTCAGCAACCTACAAATTTGGATCTCTTTTTATAAACATACCAAAATCCTGAATTTCAATGTCGAATACCATTTAGACTTAAAGGAGTTATATTTAACTGATACAGCTTCAGCTCTGGAGAAACTCTCTTAGTCCCACCATTGTGATGTTATTAATCTTTTGGATTATGCCCCAACTGGCATGGGCAGATGCATGGAAGCAGTCAGGATGAATCATTTCATAAATTGAGAGATTAAGTTTCTTTCCTCTGATGTATGTTAGATCCTCACCATAATTATCCCAGTTAAAGATACATCAGGTAGATTTGCTACCACCTTCCTCCTTCTAATTAAGGGTCCAAAGAGAATGACCGGATTTGTGTGATAGAAGAAAACCACTTTGCAGTATAAAAGGCTCTTGTTTTAAATATGATACAGATTATTACATGATAGTAATCATGAAGTATAAGTTACATTGATACGATAAGATGTTATTACTAAGACTGTGAAGGAGACATAGATAGTGAGTCTACCTTCTTAGAAATCTAGACCTCATCATCCATATGAGTCCATAAGCCATCAAAAGGGATGGTGCTTGATACACTCCTCAGCATTAACGCTTTCAGAGCTTAAGACCTTACATAACATTCCCTGCCAAGGTTTTCTTCCATTATTAATATTTATACATTAATGATTATTATCATATCTATATGCTCCATCTCACACCAAGTTTCTGAATTCATAAATTCAGGCAGTTTGGTGGTTTTAGACTTCTACCAGAAGATGTTCTCTTAGACTTTAAAGATTGCTAGTTCTTTGGCTTGAATACTGTTGACCCTGATTCTGTTCTTGACAATGTGAGGTTGACAGCGTTCCTTTAAGCAGGAAGACCTTCTATCTTTTGGATGTCCTTTACAGAGGACACATTTCCTGCTGAAACATGCAAATACCTAATTGCTTCTTCAGAGGACCTTTCCCTTCATGAATTCCCTTCACAAAAATGGCTGCTCTATTGAAACTGACATCAAATCTCAACTAGATTTTTTTTTATCTATGACTTAACTTCGTAGACATTAGTCATTTCAGTTTAGCGGTGTTTTCCTGAAGTTAATACATTGCTGATTTCTGGTATCAGCAGATTTTAGTATCACTGTCTGGCTTACTCTGTATTGGCCTTGCACATGTCTCCTTATGGATTTTGTACTTTACAAACGGAATAGATTCTGCTTATCACTTGTGCTTCTGTCCTCTTTGGTTTGATTTATGTTGTTTCTGGATGTCTGCTTAAGTCACCAACTGAATAGGTTTTCCCAAGGTTGAAGCTTCTTTGATGTGTGATAAATCTGACAAAGATTCATAAGTCTGTTATGTAGTGAACTCTCATTGCAGTGACTTTGGGGAAGGAATTACCATTCAACAAAATTCTGTCTTGTATTAATTCAGATTTCACAGCTCTGTAAGCTACATTTTTCTATGAACCTGCAGAGATCATTAATAAAATCAACTATAGATTCCAGGGATGCTGAATACTTCTGTTAAATCTTGCCCTTGAGTCCCGCAGTCTTCAATCACTATAAACTCTTCCCAGCTTTATTTCAGTTTAAAAATGCACCTCCCACTTCCTTCTATGACCTCAAAAGTCTCCAGATTCTCTTCTTCCAACAGACCTTCTCTGCTAACATTCCTAAATTTCCCTAATATCATATCCAATCTGGCTTTACAATATACTGTAGTGCAACATTATTTTAGAATTAGTTCTGTTGCCATGATTTTCCTTATTGTAGCTTTGTCTTGTGGTGCTGGCAATGATTGCTCTGAACTGCAAGTATTCTGCTTTCATCTACCTTACTTAAGCTGTACCTGAACACTAAAGTTTATCCTTGCCCATCAAGAACTTCTAATATCCATTTACTCTCCTTCTGAAGACTCAACTTAAAACTACTCTGAAAGTTCAATGACACCAGATGCAATCTGTAACTGCCAAGTGTCAATAGTGTTCTAGTTCCATGTAGCTTCTAGCTTAATGTATATCTCTTACCAAGTCTCAAATACCTTTTACCATTAGCTGTGGATTCTGTCTTTTCGATACTTACCAAGTTTTGCTTTTCCATTAGGAAATATATACATGCCAGATTTATCAGCCATACCCACAAGGTAGAGCAAAACATCACCTGTTCACAACGCAATGCCATCCAGGCTCTCAAAACCAATCACAACATTGTCTTCAAACCAGCAGACAAAGGAGGAGCCATTGTCATTCAGATAAGAACAGATTACTGCAAGGAAGTGTACTGACAACTGAACAACCAGGAACACTACAGGCAACTACCAGCTGATCTGACCAAAGAACACACCCGAGAATTAAACACATTGATCAGGGCTTTGGATCTAGTCATTCAGAGTTCCCTATGCACCCTCATCCCACATACTTCTCATGTAGGCAACTTCTACTGCCTTCCAAACGTACACAAAGCCACCAGACCAGGGCGTTCCATCGTATTGGGCAATGGGACCCTGTGTGAGAATCTCTGTAGCTATGTTGAAGGCATCTTGAAGCCTAGTGTATAGGGGATCCCCAGCTTCTGTCACGACACTACGGATTTCTTACAGAAACTCAGCACCCACAGATCAGTCGAACCGGGAACATTCTTCATCACAATGAATGTTTACACCAGCATCCCCCACAATGATGGCATCGCTGCAACAGCCTCAGTACTCAACACCAACAACTGCCAATCTCCAAACACCGTCCTACAACTCATCCGCTTTATCCTCGATCACAACGTCTTCACCTTTGACAATCAGTTCTTCATCCAAACACATTGAACAGCCATGGGGACCAAATTTGCACCCCAATATGCCAACACTTTTATGCACAGGTTCAAATAAGACTTCTTCTCTATGCAGGATCTCCAACCAACATTGTACACCAGGTACATTGATGACATTTTCTTCCTCTGGACCCATGGCGAGGAGTCACTGATAAAACTACACAGTGATATCAACAAGTTTCATTCCACCATCAAACTCACCATAGACTACTCTTGACAATCTGTCTTGTTCTTGGACACATGCATCTCCATCAAGGATGGGCACCTCAGGCACCATACTCTACCACAAACCCACAGACAACCTCACAATGCTACACTTCTCCAGCTTCCACCCAAAACATATTAAAACAGCTATCCCCTATGGACAAGCCCTATGCGTACACCGGATCTGCTCAGATGAGGAGGAACGTGACGGGCACCTGGAAGTACTCAGGGATGCCCTCACAAGAACGGGGTACGATGCTCAACTCATCAACTGCCAGTTCTGACGTGCCACAGCAAGGAACTGTAATGACGTCCTCAGGAGACAGACATGTGCTGCAACCAACAGGGTACCCTTTGTTGTTCAGTACTTACCAGGAGCTGAAAAACTACATCATGTTCTTCGTGACCTGCAACACATTATCAATGAGGATGAGCGCCTCGCCAAGACCTTTCCCACACCTCCACTGCTTTCCTTTAAACAACTGCCAAACCTCAAACAAATCATTGTTCGTAGCAAGCTGCCTGGCTCTTAGGACAACTCCATACAACCCTGTCATGGTAGGTGCTGACAGAGTGTGGACATGGATACCATCATTACACGTGGGGACACCTCCCACCATGTACACGGCAGGTACTCATGTGACTCAGCCAACGTTGTCTATCTTAGAAATTGCAGGCAAGGATGCCCTGAGACATGGTACATTGGGGAAACCGAGCAACGGCTATGGCAAAGGATGAATGGGCACCGCACAACAATCAACAGACAGGAGTGTTCCCTCCCAGTTGGGGAACACTCCGGTGGTCCAGGATATTTGACCTCAGACCTTCAGGTGACCATCCTCCGAGGCGGACTTCAGGACAGGCAGTAGCGAAAAGTGGCCAAGCAGAAGGTGATAGCTAAGTTTGGTACCCATAGGGAGGGCTTCAACTGGGACCTTGGGTTCATGTCACATTACAGGTGACTGCCATTGCACTATACACACACACAGATACTCCTACACACACACACACACACACACTCAC
>NC_057716.1:37973993-38015556 GCF_004010195.1 Chiloscyllium plagiosum
ACACATGCACCCCCTCACAGACTTAAGACACTCTACACTCACTATACACACATATACACTCTCTCTCGCACTCACAACCCCCAACCCAGACAGACACACACACACACAGACACAAAGACCCACATGCACACATATTTTGTGGGGTGAATTTGTACTTGCAGAGTTACATTGTTCTTTGCTCAAAAACTACATGAATTCATGTAAAACTCTCTTTTCTCACTTTTTAGATTAGAATCAATCTAAACATCATGTCACAGTCAGAGAACACAGGGGGCTAACACCTTCAACATATTGTCTAGCTAACACCAATTGTTACAGCTAAGCTGAGAATGCAACTTTTAAAAAAAGGTTTTGTGATTTACGCATGAAAGAAGTGAAACTATCACTATCATGGTATTCGAATAGATGAAAGACTCATCAGACAATCAAGGTATTTTTCAATGTATAATTTCAGTTACATCACACTGTAAACTTTTGCTATAAATTCTGTGTCTTACAATTGTGTCCTCCACAACCACCAGATGAAGGAACAGCACTCTGCAAGCTAGTGCTTCCAATTAAACCTGTTGGACTATAACCTGGTGTTGTGTGATTTTTAACTTTGTACACCCCAGTCCAACACCGGCACCTCCAAATCATGATATTTAGGACACGGTTTTTCACATGCGTTTGAAGTAGAAAGTTAAAAATCGCACAACACCAGGTTTTAAGTAGACTTTTTCTTGCTGGCTTCAAACACTCGTGTTTCTGTAGACAGAGGAATACTGCTCACTTCTGGCAACTTTGCAAACAATGAACTCAACAGTTTCTCAGCCTGATTTACAGCTTTCCTGGTGATTTAATGAATGACTTATCCACATGTGGATTCAGGAGATACATTACTTTCAAACTAAATTTTTAACCATGCACTGCTTCTCCATCACCGCACAATGTTCAAGTTTCAAATTTACTTGAAATACATTTAATGAGCTGAACATAAAATAAAACTTGTATTGGTATTATACAGTTTCTAATTCAAGTTTCATTTGAGTACTTGTTTTCACAGTACTGCCCAGGAATCTGATTTAAAGGCTGTAAAATTTCATACTGTTTGAGTTGAACATGTTTTGTTCAAGGTGTTGATGTAAGTGATATTAGCTATTATCACCCAACAGTAATAATACTAATATAAGCTGTGAAAATGCAGGCTGGCAGAAAGCAATTAATTCTCTTAGAACTCTCACTTTGGGAGACTTAATGAGTAGCTGTTTAAAAGTTTCCCTTGTAGAACATGATTCTGATATTCATTATGCGGCAGCTTTTAGGTTGTGAATCCTTTCACCGTGGCATGCTTTCCAATTCTCTGTTCCCACTTCCAACATTGTCTTAATTTGGATAATACATTGTTCAGGGGATCAACTGACATGGTCAGTTCATTTTATTTGAAGGACATGTGCAAAAAAATTGATGCTGGGAAGATACTAGCAGTAATTTGGGTTAACCTTCTTTCAATGTGGTGGACACTGGAGGGCTGATCAGTGTCTGTGAAAGCCAGAACTTAAATTTATATCGGCTCTTTCAAAACCTCAGCATGTTCCTGAGCATGTTCCTGAGCCTGCTGCAATTTTTGAAGTGCCATGGTTGAAATGCAGAGAAATGGCCAATTTGCACACAAATATTGGATCCAAGAAACAACAATGCAGTAACGTGATATTCCATTCCAGTGATATTGTTGAAGGAATAAATATTGGCCAGACCACAAAGGAAGCACTCTTTTCTTCAAATGCTGCTGGTAGATTTTGCGTATGCTGCAGTTTAACTTCTCATCCGAAGGATGGCATAATTTCGAAGCAGCAGATTCTTATTATTGTGCTTGAATGTCATCGGAGCTATTTCTGCTAAGTCTCCAGTGTGCACCTTGAAACCAGAAATCAAGGATGAGTGTGCTGTCAACTAAATCATAAGGCATCCAATGGAAAGGGAAACAAGGATGAAGTTTAATGAGCTCCAGTACATCTAGAAATGGTTGTAATCAGGTACGACTAATCTTAAACAAAAAACAATCAAAGAACCATGGATGCTGGAAATCAGAAACGAAAACGGAAATCGTTGGTAATGCTCAGCAAGTCTGGCAGCATCTGTGATCTATATGTCAACCTTTTCCTAGCTACAATCAGTTCTGAAGAAGGGTCACTGGACCCAAAACATTAATTCTGCTTTCTCTCCACAGATGCTGCCAGACTTGTTGGGTTTTATCAGCAATTTCTGTTTTTGTCCCACCAATCTTACTTTTTATTTTCTTTCAAGTTTAATGAGAAGCCAAAATATTGGGGGAAAAACACAGATTCTTCAAAGTTAGAACAAGGGACACAAGATGTTTGGTAGAAGTGCTTGATGTCTCCCTCTCTGCCATTCTACCCCTAGTGTCAGTGCAGACTTCCTTTCAATCATAAAGGTCAGAAAGGAAATGATTATTGATGATTGCCGTGTTCAGCTCCACTTGCAACTTCACAGAAAATGAAACACAGTCTGTACTTGCATGTAAGGCCTGAGTAACATTCAGCCTTGCACTGATAACTGCTAAATAATATTCATAGATTGGTTACAACACAAAAAGAGGCCACATAGTCAGTCACAGTCATGCTGGACCTGTGTAAGAGTAATTCACCTTGTGCCACTCCATGGACTCCTCCCAGGTGCCCAACAAGTTTATTCTTTTCAGTTAATGATTCAAATCCCTTTTGAACGCTATGATTGGATATGTCTTCACCAGAATCTTAGGCATTACATTCCAGATCCCAACCAATGTTTGGGTAATAAATAAACCCCCATGTCATCAAAACTTCTTTTTGTCAATCTGTGCCCTCTGTTTTGTGATCCTTGGTGGAAACAGGTTCTGTCCATCTCTTCTATCCAGATCTCTCATGATATTAAAGACCTCTATCTTATCTCTTCTGGTCATTCTCTTCTCTAAAGAGAACAGTCTCACCTTCTCCAAGTAAACCATGCAACTGAAATTCCTTATTCTTGAAATAACTTTGCAAAGCTTTTCTGAATTTTTTATAATGTTTTTGCTCTCTTTCCTTCAAGCATGGTATCCAGAATTGGATGTAACATTCCAGTTGAGGATAAAACAGGTATCTTGTATAGGTTTATCTCAACTTCCTTGTTTTTGTACTATGCGCCTCTATTTGTAAAGATCTGGAGATCTTTATTCATGTCCCAGTGCCAGGCAATGACCACCTCCAACAAAATAAATAACCAGTGTCAAAATGTTGAGCTTATGTTCGAAACATCGACCCACCTGCTCCTCGGATGTTGCCTGACAGGCTGCGCTTTTCCAGCACCATAGGTTTTGACTCTGATCTCCAGCCTCGGCAATCCTCTCTTTCTCCCAAAACAAATAACCACCTGCACATGCACGTAGAGAATCAGAAGGAGCTGATAGCTATATGAGAGTCTGTGCCCATAAGCTGCAGTATTGCAGCATCTCATGTGACTCTCTACTGACCCCATGGAGAGACAGGCCGCTCCCATGGAGAGCCAGGCCGAGCATCCTTAAGGTCTGCTTTAGAGGAGAAAAGGCCTGAACTTCATTGCCCTGCCATTGCTCTCCAGAACCAAAGACACGATGATAGTGAGGTGGAGGACTTGACGCATACACCAGCTGCCCATTCCTCACATGGAGATAGGATGGTACCAGGACACACCAGCCTGAGGAGGAACTATACCCTCAGAAGTCTCCTTTTTCATTTCTCTCCCACCTCCTACCTACTGATCCATTCTGAACATTGAAAGTTGAAACAGAGCAGGATCTACTTTTCAGACTTCCAATGTGTCTGGGCCATCCAGACACAAACATTGATATTCATCAAACCAAACCTCCTGGGCCAATGGCCTGAGGTATTCAAAGGAGGTGGGCTTTTGCTCACATCAAGAATCCATTCACTCATGGGCAAATAAAAGAAGTTTCCTACTTCCAAACCTTGTTTCAGGGATGCAATGATTATAACTGTCTTAAAGACGTCATAAGTCATTTAAGTCATGCTTTGGAAATTATTAAGATACTTCACTGTTGTCCATATAGGGATTACAATCTCCTGAATCACTTGCCTTCTGTTGCTGAGGAAATCCTGTCAGAAATAATATGATTTAGATCTTCAAAACACACTGTATTACCAGAAAAATGCTGGAAAAATGTGGAGAACAACATCAAGAACTCTTCATTGAATCCATGGTCTGACTGAAGCATTTAATTAAAAGAATCATAGAAACTGGAATGTTACAATTAGTGACTTTGAACTGAAATGTACACGACATTCAGAATTAAATAAATGAATTAAAGGCACAAATAGAGATTCACAGATATGATCTTACATTCATGACAGAAACAAAGAATTAAGTATTCAAGCATATGTGACCTTTTAAAGGCCAGGCAGGCAGGTAGTTTTTTTTTAGTGTAGGATGGAATAAGTACAGTAGCAAGAAATGTCTTGCATCAGATGTTGTAGACTCCATATAGGTAGAGGTAAGAAATAAGAAGGGAAGGAAGACACTGGTGGGAGTGGTTTGTAGGATCCATAGCTATAGTGTAAGTTGGAGAATAAATCAAGAGAAAATGAGGCATGTTAAAATGACAATACATTAATCAATGGTGACTTTAATCTTTACTTAGATTGGGAAAATCAAATTGGCAGAGATGGCCATGAGAAACAATTCATAAAATACATTTGGATCAGTTTCCTAGAACAATATGTTGTGTATCAAACCAAGGTGGGTTCAATTGAAGATCTCAGTAAAATGTTATGAACCAGGTCAGATCCTCTCCAATATTTTAAGAAGATAGCGTAGACTCTAACTTTTTCTTATTTTAAAGGTAGATATGAAGTGCTTTGTTCCAGATGCGGTAAGACTGGTCAAACTACTCAACGTTAAGCAAAACACAATTTACTTAAATGCTAGAGTTAAGATACAAACAAAAGCAAGAGGAATTTAGAATAACTCAACTATTGGAAAAGTCAACTGAATGATGAATACAGTACACATTACTAATTAACTGTTCCAATATAGTAACATCCCATAAACACACCCCTTGACAAAAAGAAAAATTCAGATTTTCACATGCAGTTCTCCAATCCAGGGAAAAAAAATAAAAAGAAAATTCAGAGCAATTAGCAGCTAGGAGACATTCACTGAACCTTTCAGCTCTTTTGAGATCCCAAAGGCTTCAGCTTAAAATTAAACTAAAAACTAAAAAATACTGGAAAGCCTGGTCTGTGGGAGCTGACCATACCCAGGCTGCTTCCATTGTTCTATGGTTAAAAAAAAGCCCAAGGCCTCACAAATTGTTTACATGCTTAGAAACAGTGCTGTACCTGTATCTTAGAATCTCTCTTCAAAAACAACCAGGACAAAATAATCAACAAACAACAGACAGGAGAGTTCCCTCCCAGTCGGGGAACACTTCAGAGGTTCGGGACTTTTGACCTTGGACCTTCCAGTAATCATTCTCCAAGGTGTACTTCAGGACAGGCAACAACGCAAAGTGGCTGAGCAGAGGATGATAGCCAAGTTCGGTACCCATGGGGATGGTGTCAAATGGGACCTTGGGTTCATCTCACACTACAGGTGACCCCACTACACTACGTGCATACACACACACGTACGTATACACACACACACGTACATACGTACACACACACACACACGTACACATGTACACACACACACACACGTACGTACGTACACACACGTACGTACGTACACACACGTACGTACGTACACACACGTACGTACGTACACACACGTACCTACGTACACACACGTACCTATGTACACACACACACACACACACTTATGTACACACACACGTACGCACACACACGCGCGTACTTACGCACACATGCATGTACACACGCACGTACGCGCGTACGTACGCACACATGCATGTACACACGCACGTAAGCGCGTACGCACGCACACATGCATGTACACACGCACGTACGCGCGTACGCACGCACACGCGCGTACATGCATGTACACACGCACGTACGCGCGTACGTACACACACACCTACGTACGTATACACACACACACGTACGCGCGTAGGTGTGTGTGTACGTACATGTGTGTATGTACGTAGGTGTGTGTGTACGTACGTGTGTATGCACGTACGTGTGTGTGTGTACATACGCGCATACGTGTGTGTGTATGGACGCGTGTGTGTGTACGTGCGTACGTGTGTGTACGTGCGAAGGTGTGTGTGTGCGTGTCTACGTACGTGCGTGTCTATGTGTGTGTGTATGTACGCGTGTGTACGTACGTGTGTGTGTACGTACCTACGTGTGTGTGTACATACCTACGTGTGTACGTATCTACGTTTGTGTACATACGTGCGTACGTGTGTGTGTACACGTCCGCCGTAAGTGTGTGTGTGTACACGTAAGCGCGTACGTGTGTGTGTACACGTAAGCACGTACGTGTTTGTGTGTGTACGTCTGCGCGTACGTGTTTGTGTGTGTACGTCCGCGCGTACGCGTGTGTGTGTAAACGTACGCGTGTGTGTGTAAACGTACGCGTGTGTGTGTAAACGTACGCGCGTACGCGTGTGTGTGTAAACGTACGCGCGTACGCGTGTGTGTGTGTACGTACGCGCGTGTCTACGTACGTGTGTGTGTGTGTATACATACGTACGTACGTGTGTGTGTACATGCGTACGTGTGTGTGTACGTACGTGTGTGTGTGTACGTACGTGTGTGTCTACATCCGTGTGTGTGCGTACGTACGTGTGTGTGCGTACGTGTGTACGTACGTACGTACGTGTGTGTGTGTACGTACGGTACACACACACGTACGTATGTACACACACACGTACGTATGTACACACACACGTACGTATGTACACACACACGTACGTATGTACACACACACGTACGTATGTACACACACACGTACGTATGTACACACACACGTACGTATGTACACACACACGTACGTATGTACACACACACGTACGTATGTACACACACACGTACGTATGTACACACACACGTACGTATGTACACACACACGTACGTATGTACACACACACGTACGTATGTACACACACACGTACGTATGTACACACACACGTACGTATGTACACACACACGTACGTATGTACACACACACGTACGTATGTACACACACACGTACGTATGTACACACACACGTACGTATGTACACACACACGTACGTATGTACACACACACGTACGTATGTACACACACACGTACGTATGTACACACACACGTACGTATGTACACACACACGTACGTATGTACACACACACGTACGTATGTACACACACACGTACGTATGTACACACACACGTACGTATGTACACACACACGTACGTATGTACACACACACGTACGTATGTACACACACACGTACGTATGTACACACACACGTACGTATGTACACACACACGTACGTATGTACACACACACGTACGTATGTACACACACACGTACGTATGTACACACACACGTACGTATGTACACACACACGTACGTATGTACACACACACGTACGTATGTACACACACACGTACGTATGTACACACACACGTACGTATGTACACACACACGTACGTATGTACACACACACGTACGTATGTACACACACACGTACGTATGTACACACACACGTACGTATGTACACACACACGTACGTATGTACACACACACGTACGTATGTACACACACACGTACGTATGTACACACACACGTACGTATGTACACACACACGTACGTATGTACACACACACGTACGTATGTACACACACACGTACGTATGTACACACACACGTACGTATGTACACACACACGTACGTATGTACACACACACGTACGTATGTACACACACACGTACGTATGTACACACACACGTACGTATGTACACACACACGTACGTATGTACACACACACGTACGTATGTACACACACACGTACGTATGTACACACACACGTACGTATGTACACACACACGTACGTATGTACACACACACGTACGTATGTACACACACACGTACGTATGTACACACACACGTACGTATGTACACACACACGTACGTATGTACACACACACGTACGTATGTACACACACACGTACGTATGTACACACACACGTACGTATGTACACACACACGTACGTATGTACACACACACGTACGTATGTACACACACACGTACGTATGTACACACACACGTACGTATGTACACACACACGTACGTATGTACACACACACGTACGTATGTACACACACACGTACGTATGTACACACACACGTACGTATGTACACACACACGTACGTATGTACACACACACGTACGTATGTACACACACACGTACGTATGTACACACACACGTACGTATGTACACACACACGTACGTATGTACACACACACGTACGTATGTACACACACACGTACGTATGTACACACACACGTACGTATGTACACACACACGTACGTATGTACACACACACGTACGTATGTACACACACACGTACGTATGTACACACACACGTACGTATGTACACACACACGTACGTATGTACACACACACGTACGTATGTACACACACACGTACGTATGTACACACACACGTACGTATGTACACACACACGTACGTATGTACACACACACGTACGTATGTACACACACACGTACGTATGTACACACACACGTACGTATGTACACACACACGTACGTATGTACACACACACGTACGTATGTACACACACACGTACGTATGTACACACACACGTACGTATGTACACACACACGTACGTATGTACACACACACGTACGTATGTACACACACACGTACGTATGTACACACACACGTACGTATGTACACACACACGTACGTATGTACACACACACGTACGTATGTACACACACACGTACGTATGTACACACACACGTACGTATGTACACACACACGTACGTATGTACACACACACGTACGTATGTACACACACACGTACGTATGTACACACACACGTACGTATGTACACACACACGTACGTATGTACACACACACGTACGTATGTACACACACACGTACGTATGTACACACACACGTACGTATGTACACACACACGTACGTATGTACACACACACGTACGTATGTACACACACACGTACGTATGTACACACACACGTACGTATGTACACACACACGTACGTATGTACACACACACGTACGTATGTACACACACACGTACGTATGTACACACACACGTACGTATGTACACACACACGTACGTATGTACACACACACGTACGTATGTACACACACACGTACGTATGTACACACACACGTACGTATGTACACACACACGTACGTATGTACACACACACGTACGTATGTACACACACACGTACGTATGTACACACACACGTACGTATGTACACACACACGTACGTATGTACACACACACGTACGTATGTACACACACACGTACGTATGTACACACACACGTACGTATGTACACACACACGTACGTATGTACACACACACGTACGTATGTACACACACACGTACGTATGTACACACACACGTACGTATGTACACACACACGTACGTATGTACACACACACGTACGTATGTACACACACACGTACGTATGTACACACACACGTACGTATGTACACACACACGTACGTATGTACACACACACGTACGTATGTACACACACACGTACGTATGTACACACACACGTACGTATGTACACACACACGTACGTATGTACACACACACGTACGTATGTACACACACACGTACGTATGTACACACACACGTACGTATGTACACGTACGCGTGCACACACACGTACGCACACACACGTACGCACACACACGTGCGTACGCGTGCACGCACACACACGTGCGTACGCGTGCACACACACACACGTGCGTACGCGTGCACACACACACACGTGCGTACGCGTGCACACACACACACGTGCGTACGCGTGCACACACACACACGTGCGTACGCGTGCACACACACACACGTGCGTACGCGTGCACACACACACACGTGCGTACGCGTGCACACACACACACGTGCGTACGCGTGCACACACACACACGTGCGTACGCGTGCACACACACACACGTGCGTACGCGTGCACACACACACACGTGCGTACGCGTGCACACACACACACGTGCGTACGCGTGCACACACACACACGTGCGTACGCGTGCACACACACACACGTGCGTACGCGTGCACACACACACACGTGCGTACGCGTGCACACACACACACGTGCGTACGCGTGCACACACACACACGTGCGTACGCGTGCACACACACACACGTGCGTACGCGTGCACACACACACACGTGCGTACGCGTGCACACACACACACACGTACGTACGCGTGCACACACACACACACGTACGTACGCGTGCACACACACACACACGTACGTACGCGTGCACACACACACGTGTACGTACGCGTGCACACACACACGTGTACGTACGCGTGCACACACACACGTGTACGTACGCGTGCACACACACACGTGTACGTACGCGTGCACACACACACGTGTACGTACGCGTGCACACACACACGTGTACGTACGCGTGCACACACACACGTGTACGTACGCGTGCACACACACACGTGTACGTACGCGTGCACACACACACGTGTACGTACGCGTGCACACACACACGTGTACGTACGCGTGCACACACACACGTGTACGTACGCGTGCACACACACACGTGTACGTACGCGTGCACACACACACGTGTACGTACGCGTGCACACACACACGTGTACGTACGCGTGCACACACACACGTGTACGTACGCGTGCACACACACACGTGTACGTACGCGTGCACACACACACGTGTACGTACGCGTGCACACACACACGTGTACGTACGCGTGCACACACACACGTGTACGTACGCGTGCACACACACACGTGTACGTACGCGTGCACACACACACGTGTACGTACGCGTGCACACACACACGTGTACGTACGCGTGCACACACACACGTACGCACACACACGTACGCGTGCACACACACACGTACGCACACACACGTACACACACACACGTACGCACGCACACGTACGCGTGCACACACACACGTACACGTGCACACACACGTACATGTGCACACGTACACGTGCACACACACACGTACACGTGCACACGTACGCGTGCACACACACACGTACGCGTGCACACACACACGTGCACACACACACACACACGTACGCGTGCGCACACACACGTACGCGTGCACACACACACGTACGCACACGCACGTACGCGTGCGCACGTACGCGTGCACACACACACGTACGCACACGCACGTACGCGTGCACGCACACGTGTACGCACACACACGTACGCACACACACGTACATGCAGACCCTCTGTCATACACAAGCTCTCATATGCTCACACATTCACTTCCACACACTCTCTCACAGACTTATACCCCTTTGCACTCACACTCTCTCTCTCACACACATACATGCTAAAACTGCTAGTTAGAACACACCAATAATTCTTGCTAAAACTACTAGTTAGAACACACCAATAATACTGCGAGAACAGTTTGGTCTTTTTATCTAAGCAAAGATATAATGGCATTGATGACAGTGCAGAGAAGGTTCACTAGGTTGTTACCAAGTATGAAGAGATTTTCTTAATGAGGAAAGATTGAGTAGTTTGGGCTTATGCTCATTGGAGTTTAGAAGGGTGGGCGGCACGGTGGCACAGTGGTTAGCACTGCTGCCTCACAGCGCCAGAGACCCGGGTTCAATTCCCGCCTCAGGCGACTGACTGTGTGGAGTTTGCACGTTCTCCCCGTGTCTGCGTGGGTTTCCTCCGGGTGCTCCGGTTTCCTCCCACAGTCCAAAGATGTGCAGGGTCAGGTGAATTGGCCATACTAAATTGCCCGTAGTGTTAGGTAAGGGGTAAATGTAGGGGTATGGGTGGGTTTCGCTTCGGCGGGTCGGTGTGGACTTGTTGGGCCTAAGGGCCTGTTTCCACACTGTAATCTAATCTAATCTAATCTAAGAATGAGAAGTAACTTTATTGAAACATTTAAGACTCTTAAAGGATTGGACAGGATATCTACGAAGTTGTCTTTGGCGTTTGTGAGACTAAAGGGTTATTCATTTAAGACAGAGATGAGGAAATAGTTCTTCTTTCAGAGGGGAGTGAATTCTTTATCACATAAGGCTGTAAAGGCTGGGTCTTTAAGTATATTCAAGGTCATGGTGGGCAGAAAAGGGAATTGAATATTTTGGGGAAGAAAAGCCAGGAAAAGTGGAATTTGAAGATAATCAGATCAGTCACTATCTCACTGAATGATGAAGCAGACCTGATGTCTCAATGGCTTACATCTAACACTATTTGTTCTGAACTTGTTCAGAGATCCAATAACTAATCACAATTCTGCAACTGTTCCATAATGATATGACTACAACTGCTTTGAGTGGGAGATCAGAAAATTTTCGTTTCAAAGTCTTAACTGATTTTAAGCAAGACTGTGTCATAACTTGATGCCACTGACAACCTACATCTCAAAGATCAGGTGTCCGCTGATTCAAGTACTACATGTCATCGAGATCAAAAATACTTTCACCCCTGTTGCCTTTATGCCAAAGACAAACTGACCACCACAGATATACGTAATTGCAGGTTGCAGTTGATTGTAGTCTCATTTTGTGCTAACTTAGCAAACCGCTTTCAATGTTTTAAGTTCTCCATGCAAGGAACTCAGCCAGTATTTGTATGTTGCCAGAAAAAAACCTCATATTAACCCAGACCTGACCTGTACTTTGGCAGCTGCCTCTTTCAAAACGCACCATTGGAAAGGAAATCCAAGAGCAGATCAGCTATACACTTGCTTAGCATTCTATAAAATACAGAGATGTGCATTTGACAAAAAGACCTCCAGCAAGCCAAACAAGAGTCTTTGTGTCGAGAACAGTTGTCATCACCTTATTCCTGTACTGCAGGACTATGTATCAGCAATCGTACCTTTTGACTGGAAATACTATAGTTCGAGTACTTTAGATGGGTCAGTTTTTGTCCAGTGCATGCAGGATAGTTTCCTGACACAGTATGAAGACAAGCCAACAACAGGCAAGGCCACATTGGATTTGGTACGAGGTAATGAAGGTGTTAGATTTGGAGGTAGGTGAGCACTTTGGTGATATTGACCACAATTCGGTTATGTTTACTTTAGCCATGGAAAAGGAAAGGTATATATTGCAGGGCAAGAGTTGAGGAAAGGTAATTATGATGTGATAAGGCAAGATTTATGATGCATAGGATGGGGAAGGAAACTGCAGGGTTTGGGCACGATTGAAAATTGCACCTTATTCAAGGAACTGCAAGTCCTTGATAAGTATGTACCTGTCAGGCAGAGAGGAAGTGGTCAAGCGAGGGAGCTGTGGTTTACTGTAGAAGTTGAATCTCTTGTCAAGAGGAAAAAGAAGGCTTATGTTAGGATGAGAACTGAAGGCTCAGTTAGGGTGCATGACAGTTACAAGTTAGCCAGGAAAGACCTAAAGAGAGAGCTAAGAAGAGCCAAGAGGGGACATGAGAAATCATTGGCAGATAGGATCAAGGAAAATCCTAAAGCTTTCTATAGGTATATCAGGAATAAAAGAATGACTAGAGAAAGATCAGGGCCAGTCAAGGATAGTAGTGGGACGTTGTGCATGGAGTCTGAGGAGATAGGGGAAGCACTAAATGAATATTTCTTGTCAGTATTCACACTGGAAAAAGGCAATGTTGTTGAGGAGAATACTGAAATACAGGCTACTAGACTAGATGGGATTGAGGTTCGCAAGAAGGAGGAGGTGTTAGCAATTCTGAAAATTGTGAAAATAGATAAATACCCTGGGCCAGGTGGAATTTATTCTAGGATTCTCTGGGAAGCCAGGGAGGAGATTGCAGAGCCTTTGGCTTTGATATTTATGTCATCATTATCCACAGGGATAGTGAAAGAAGACTGGAGGATAGCAAATGTTGTTCCTTTTTCAAGAAGGGGAGTAGAGACAACCCTGGTAATTATAGACCAGTGAGCCTTACTTTGGTTATGGGTAAAGTGTTGGAAAAGGTTATAAGAAATAGGATTTATATTCATCTCGAGAGGAATAAGTTGATTAGGAATAGTCAACACGGTTTTGTGAAGGGTAGGTTGTGCCTCACAAATCTTATTGAATTCTTTGAGATGGTGACCAAACAGGTGGATGAGGATAAAGTGATTGATGTGGTGTATATGGATTTCAGTAAGGCCTTTGATAGGGTGCCCCACGTTAGGCTATTGCATAAAATACAGAGGCATGGGATTGAGGGTGATTTAGCAGTTTGAATCAGAAATTGGCTTAGCTGAAAGATGACAGACGGTGGTGGTTGATGGGAAATGTTCATCCTGGAGTTCAGTTACCAGTGGTGTACCACAAGGATCTGTTTTAGGGCCACTACTGTTTGTCATTTTTATAAATAACTTAGATGAGGGCATAGAAGGATGAGTTAGTAAATTTGTGGATGACACTAAGGTTGGTAGAGTTGTGGATAGCGCTGAAGCATATTGCGGGTTACAGAGGGACATAGATAAGCTGCAGAGCTAGGCTGAGGTGGCAAATGGAGTTTAATGTGGAAAAGTGTGAAGTGATTCACTTTGGAAGGAGTAACAGGAATAAAGAGTACGGGGCTAATGGTAAGATTCTTGGTAATGTGGATGAGCATAGAGATCTCGGTGTCCATGTACATAGATTCCTGAAAGTTGCCACCCAGGTTGACAGGGTTGTTAAGAAGGCATACGGTGTGTTGCCTTTAATCGTAGAGGGATTGAGTTTCGGGGCCACGAGGACATGCAGCTGTACGAAACTCTGGTGCGGCTGTACTTGGAGTATTGCATACATTTCTGGTCACCGCATAGGAAGGGTGTGAAAGCTTTGGAAAGGGTTCAGAGGAGATCTACTAGAATATTGCCTGGTACGGAGGGAAGATTTTATGAGGAAAGGCTGAGGGACTTGAGGATGTTTTTGTTAGAGAGAAGAAGATTGAGAGATAACTTAATTGAGACACATAAGATATTCAGAGGGTTAGATAGGGTGGATAGTGAGAGCCTTTTTCCTTGGATGGTGATGGCTAGTGGGGGGCATAGCTTTAAATTGAGAGGCGATAGATATAGGACAGATGTCAGAGATAGTATCTTCACTCAGAGTAGTAGGGATGTGGAAGTCACTGCCTGAAACAGTAGTAGACTCGTTAACTTTAAGGGCATTTATGTGGTCATTGGATAGGATTATGGATGAAAATGCAATAGTTTAGGATAGATAGGCTTCAGATTGGTTCCACAGGTTAGCACAACATTGAGGGCCAAAGAGCCTGTACTGTGCTGTAATGTTCTATAATACATAAGGTCACTGGAGAAATTTGGCAAGCAATGCATTTGCCTCATCCTGGGAATTAAATGGAAGGATCCTGAAACAAGTGCAGTGAGCTTCTTGAAGCTAGATCTAAAACATTTAAGCAAAATACTGCCAAAATCAACTATGATGGATTGGATACTGTGTCCACTGAATTGTGGAATCCTCTGGGAAACCTGTTTTCTCAACTCTCAAATTGTCAGTGTTTCAGTAAAGGACCAAAAAAATCACAACAAAGATACTGAAGCTATTCTTGAAGCATGGCAGCACAATATTACTGATTGGACTGGCAACAGATTGTCCATCCAACCCATCATGATTGACATCCAAATAATATAATGATGAGACAGAGCAGCACCAAGAAAGAAAGAAAAGCAAACAAAACTTGCACAAGAAAGTGTTGTCAAGATTCAGAAAATTCATATTAAAAACAAACCCAGAAAGGTAACTACATAAAAGGAATAATTTCTTCATGAATAGATGATGTTTTCTGATGTGGGTGAGTCCACAAGCAGGGGGCACATTTGAAAATTAGGAGGTCAGCTCTTGAACAGAGACGGTTTGTGCAACATTGAAATTTTCTGCCTTAGAAGTTAATGGAAGCAGGGACATTAAAATTTTTAAGTCAAAAGTGGATAGTTTCTTGTTAGGCAAGAGATTCAAAGAACATCAGAAGTATATGGGAAGGTGAAATTTGAACTTCGAACTTGTCAGCATGATCTTATGGAGTGGCAGAAGAGACTCAAGAGACTGAATGGCTTACACCTGGTCCTATTTCGAATTCTCCTCAGTACTCTGGATCTGAGTATCTTGTGGGAAATCTTGCTCTGTGTCCAATGATCTGGAGGTGGAGAATCAGCCTGATCAATCACATGGACAGCCACAGTGGAAAAGCACATTCCTGAGTAAATGTCATCCTGGAGTCAAGGGACAGCTATTGACAAGAGGGATGAAAACAAAGATGAGAAAAATATTCATATTTAATGTCGAATTGGTAAGCAAACTAAATTTATTTCCAGAACAAAAATGTCAAAAAAATGAGGGATAGAATTCAAGTTTCTAAACTTTAATAAATTAAATCAGATAAAGGTATATTTGGCATAAAAATAGGTTCAAGGAAGTAGAGTTGGAACTGATCATTGAAATTTAAGAAACCAGAAAGAAAATTTTGTAATTAGAATTTTTTTAATGAATTGACAACACTACAATCTGATACTTAAAGGTGGGAATCTTAAATTTAATAAAATATTTAAAAGTTAATTCATGATTATCAAGGAATGTGCTTGTCAATTTTTTTATGGTCAGGTGTACAAAGTGAATTCCTGCAGTCAGCAACTTTCCCATTAAGTACCTGTACCAATAGGATAATTTCAATGTGCAGTTCATGCTCAGCTCACATCTTTCCCTCTATTTCTTCTATTTATAGAGTAAAACATCAAGCTGAACCAAGTGCCTTAACTGCACTATGAGAAATACAATGACATGACCTCTTACAACAATCTAGATCTGTCAGGCCATGCTGCCTTTCTGTAGCTTTCATTACAAGTGATGTCAGTCACATAGTGAATAAGGTCTGAATTAGACTCCGTTGTGACAGGAAAAGTATCGCTTGCTGTCAAGTTCCATGCACCCTGCCACATAATATATACGTTCTATAAACAGTCAATTTTCTGCTTTCTTTACACAACAATGAAACAATTTATCCGAGTGAAATGAATTAAGTGCAAATAAATGTACAACAATTCTGTTTCTTTCATTTTCAGAAATGGAACAAGGTATATGGAATCATTTTGTGGATTTAATACTGTTGTGCTTCATTAATTTCTGACCTTCAGTGATTTTTTTTTGTTTATTAACTAGCCTGAAATATTTGATTGCAATGACAAGCAAGAATGCTGTCAGAACAACTATCGATGTTATAAGCAAGGTGGAAGCATGTCTTGAAAGCACTCAGAGCTGAAAATGTGTTGCTGGAAAAGCGCAGCAGGTCTTCAGGAAGGGCTTATGCCCGAAACTTCGATTCTCCTGTTCCTTGGATGCTGCCTGACCTGCTGCGCTTTTCCAGCAACACATTTTCAGCTCTGATCTCCAGCATCTGCAGTCCTCACTTTCTCCTTGAAAGCACTCAAAATGGTTTTGGTTCGTCTCAGTTTTCTGGCTTTCAGGTAATGGGAACTTGGATTTTTTTCGAATCACCTTGTTCCTGGACTATTTATATTTTGTTCTATTGTTTGAATTAATATGCTCAGACAACAGACTTTCATATAAACAAAATTCATCAAGTAAACAAAAATGTCAAATCAAAGGAGCAAATAAAGCAAACAAAAGTTACTGTGTTAAAAATCAACCATTGGAAATCTGAAATAAAGAAACTTTTGCTGGGAATACTCAGCAGGTCTGGCAGCATGCATGAAGAGGATAAGTGATAATGTTTAAGGTTGATCACCTTTCAGCAGATTTGAAGGAAAAGAGTATTTGTGGAATCCCTCTTGCTTAACGAAAATATCACCTTGCGAATTTTAACTGCTAAGAATTGATCATTATTTATGAACATATTGGTGTGTTTATTAATCCCAATTCAATCTGCCCATAAATGTCAGCAATAATTTCTCATGATTACAAGCAGTAGCATTCTACAGACATTCAATTTCATTCTTATCACAGACAGGTAGGCAAATGTTGATACATTAGTTTTTATTCTGGATCAGTGGTGCTGGAAGAGCACAGCAATTCAGGCAGCATCCGACGAGCAGCAAAATCGACGTTTCGGGCAAAAGCCCTTCATCAGGAATAGTGCCTTTTGCCCGAAACGTCGATTTTGCTGCTCATCGGATTCTGACTGAACTGCTGTGCTCTTCCAGCACCACTGATCCAGAATCTGGTTTCCAGCATCTGTAGTCATTGTTTTTACCACATTAGTTTTTATGTTTAGTGAATATGACAAAGTAATCAGGGGTTCAGATTGTAGCCAATGTAGGAGTTCAGTGTTAAGGGTCTTTTGGCGCAAAGGTAGTGCTCCTAATGGTAGGCAAAAATGTCATTGTTCAGGTCCTATTTGCACCAATCACCTGTCATAACATTTCTGAACAGGTTGATGAAAAATATTTACGAGTTCAGAGTTTCATATCAAGGTTTCTTTTTCGTATTCTGATTTATATCAATGGCCTATTCTCAAAAATGAAACCAGTTCTTTACTTATTTTAAAATCAATTTCAAAGCAGTAGTTAAAGTCAACACAGAGTATGAGAAATTCTCCAAAAGAACACAATAATTTGATGCAGAGTAGACTATTTGACCCCATAAGCCTGCTAGACCATTCAAATGGTTGACCTGAATTCAGCCTCAACTCATCTATCTGCCTCTTATACTTGGATTCCCTTGTCAGACAAGAATCTAACTCAGTCCTTAAAATATTCAATGACCCTGTTTTCACTGTATCCTGAATAGACTCATGAACCTCTAAGAAAATAATTCTACTAATCACTGTCTTAAATTGGAGATCACTTATTTTAAAATTACGTCCCTAGTTCTAGTCTCTCCCATAAGAATTATGAACACTGCATCCAGAGAATAGGCCGCTAGTTTAAAAATCGTGTAGTGAGTGGCAAGTGGGTTCATTCTGAGCATTGGACTAAGGGAGGGGTCAGCAAATTTAAAACAAATGTGGACAGCCAGAAGTGAGTGAATTGTGAACACAGCACTGAGAGAGACCAAGTGAGGCAAAAAAAATCCTAGAGCGACATCATTTGTAATCTCTATGTTTATTGATATGTGAGTCACTGCTGTTAGGGAGGGAGTCTGAATAGCTTCTTAAAAACTAAAAAAAGTAACATGAGGTCTTGAGGACAGAATCCCAGATAGAACTTAAAAAGCAGGACTTCAAAAGCAGCAATCTCAGGATTACATCAGTGAGTTTAAAAACAGGACATTAACTCAATTGCACATGTGACTGCAGAACTAGGAGGATCATATGAGAGCATCATATTTTTGAGACATTGGGACCAGTGCTAGGGCAGACAGAACCTACCCAAGCTTTACTGGTTTCATCTTAAAAGGACTGGGAGTGATATTCAAGTAGGGAGATTTGCTGACAGGGTTGGTTTGAACTAGCTTGTCAGTGGGATGGGAACCAGAGAGATAACCAAAATTGGAAGGGAGTAGGAAATCTGTGAGGGAAATGAGAAGACAAGAGAAACAAAGTGAAGCATTCAAAATACCTGAAATGCTGAGTGATGTCAAAAAGACAAATTAAAGGGCCATCTACATGAATGCTGCAGCATTCATAACAAACTAGATCATCTAAAGGCACAAGTGGCGGTAAATAGTTGAGATATAATTGACATATAGAAACATGGCTCATGGTGTCCTAGACTGGAAACTGAATATTCAAGAACATGCAAGGTTTAAGAAGGACAGACAAAAGGAAAAGGAGGTGGAGTTGTGCTGATGATATAGGAGGAGGTCAGAACATTAGTAAAGGAAGATCTTGGATTGGAATACAATGTGTGGAATCTGTTTAGGTTGAACTTAAAAACAGCAAGGACAGCAAATATTGATTGGAGTTATTTGGAACATTGTGAGTAGTTTTGAGCCCTTTATCTGAGGAAGATTGTGCTGACATGGGAGAGTTTCCAGAAGAGATTTACAAGAATGGTGCCAGGGATAAAGGGCTTATCATATGAGGAGTGGTTAAGGACTCTGGATGTGTACTTAATGGAGTTTAGAAGGATGACGGGGGATCTAATTGAAACTTCCAGAGGACTAAGCAGCCTGGATAGAGTGGACATGGAGAAGATCATTCCACTAGTAGGAGAAACTAGGACCCGAGGACACAGCCTTAGAGTAAAGGGACGATCCTTTTAAGCTGAGTTGAGGAGAGTGGTGAATCTGTGGAACTCTTGTTGCAGAAGGCTGTGGAGGCCAAATCATTGAATGGACTTAAGACAGAGATAGATAGGTTCTTCATTGGGAGGGGTATCAAGGGTTAGAGAGAGAAAGCAGAATAATGCAGTTGAGAAAGATGTCAGCCATGATTGAATGGTGGAGCAGGCTTGATGAGCAGAGTGCCTTAATTCTGCCCCTATATCTTATGGTCTAATGGTATAAGAACTGACAAGAAAAGGAAGAATAGAATACAAATGCAATCTGTTTAAAAAATACACAGGCTGCAAACGTATCTTCAGGAATGTAGAAAGCAAACATTTTATTAAGATGAATGTGGGTCCATTAAATGCAAAGTCAAGAGAATTTATAATGGGGAATTGAGAAATGGAAGAGAAGCTGAATGATTATTTTGTGTCTGTTTTCACTGAGTAATATGCAATAAGTCTCCCAGAATTGGAGATCCAAGTGACTAGGGTGAATGAGTAATTGAAGGAAATTAGAATTAGTAAGAATGTTGTACTGGAGAGAAGAATGGGGCTGAAAATTAATAAAACCAAAGGATCTGAAAGACCACATTCCAGAGTGTTCAAGGGGATGGTTGTGGAGAAAGTCACAATGCATTAACATGCAAACTTCATAGAATCTGGAATGATTCTTGCAGATTCTTAGCTTTTGAATGTTGGCCCACTATTGAGAAAGGGAAAGGGGGTTTAAAAAAGATACTTACCAGCCTTACATCAGCAGGAGAGAAAATGTTAGAATCTATCATAAAGGATGTGACAAATGGATACTTGGTAGAAATGAACTGATTGGGAATAATCAGCATGGGTTGTGAGTGGAAAATTGTGTTTGGCAAACATGTTGGAGTAAATTGAAAAAAGGGAGTTGAGGCATGTAGTTGATTTGGGTTTTCAGAAGTGGTTGGTTAGCAAAATTAAAGCATATTTTATGGGAGGTAATGTGCTGGCATGGATTAAAGATTGGCTAATGCTAACAGACAGAATAAAAAGAGTAGGGATACATTGGGATTTCTTGCTTCGGCAGACTATGACGAGCATGGTACTACAAGAATCAGTAACTGGCCCTGACTTGTCCACAATATTTATGTTTGGATGTGAGGGCCAAAAGTAATATTTCCAAAGTTGCAGATGATATAACACTAAGTAGGAATTTTGAGGAGATGTAAAATGGCTTCAGGACGATTTGGACAGGCTTAGTGATTGGGCAAGAACATGGCAATATGGAACATAATGTGGAAAAATGTGAAGTTATCACTTTGGTAGGATAAACGGTTGTGCAGAGTATTTCTTAAATGGTGAGAGTTGGAAAGTGTGGATGTCCAAAGGGTTGTTGGTGTCCTTTTCAGTAAATCACTGTAGGCTGACATGCACTGTCGGCGAACATTCAAATGGATAATGAGGGATTGGGAAAACTGGGGCTGTACTCCGCAAATTTCAAAGAGTGAGAAGTGATCTCATTGAAGGCTAACATACAGGTGCAACAAACGATTAGGAAAGTGAATGGAATGTTAGCCTTCATCATAAGAGGATGTGTACAAGAGTAGTAAAGTCTTGCTTTAATTGTATAGGAGCTTGTTTAGACTGTAGCTTGAGTACAGTGCAGTTTAGGTCTCTTTACCTCAGGATAGATATTATTACAAGAGAGGGAATGCAACAAATGTTCAGCAGACTTGGGAATGGGGACTATCCTGTGAAGAGACATTGGACAGACTGGGCCTGTATTCTGGAGAGTTTCAAAAAATTGAAAAGTGATCCCATTGAAACTTAGACAGGGTGAATGCAGGAAAGGTGTATCCCTGATCTAGAATGAGGGGGCACAATTTAAAAATCAAGGGGATGCAGTGTTGAATCAAGATGAACAGAATTCTTTTTTACTTAGAAGGTGATGAATTTTTGGAGTACTCCACTCCAAAAGACTGTGAAAGTTCTGTTTCTGAGTATATTTTAATGGAGAGACTGATAAATCTTTGATCATCAATAAAGTAAAGGATTAGGGGGTTAATGTAGGCAAAAAACATTGAAGTATTCAATCAGTCATGAATGTCTTAAATTGTAGAACAGACTCAATGAGCTGAATGGCCTACTCATGTTCCTATGATCTTATATTCAACATCCATCTTGTCAAGGCCCTTGAGAAATAGCATGTATTCACAATAAATTCTCAGTTCCAGAAATCCCTATCTTTACTATTACGTATTTTGAGAACATTTTAACCAGAGATAATTTAATTTGAGAATGCTTGCACACCTCTATATTAAAATATATTGTCCTACCACAGTTTTGTAAATGACGGTGCATTGTATGTGGATTTCAGTCTAAGCTGCACTTACATGTTCTGACTTAGAATGGTATTTGATTTTAAAAAAGAACATTGAAATTCCTTGAAAACAGGTAAAAATTGGGATAACTTGGTTAACTCCCAAAATGGGTGTATATTTGCAATTCTCGATAATCCCATGCTGTCCACATTAACTTTATTCTGCCTGACTTTTTAAGTGATTTCACTGTCCAGCAAATGTCAACAGTGCTGTTCATTAACTGAATGCATTAGCATTGTGCCAATCTTGAGACTGACTAGTAAGTCTTAAAGAGGAGAAAGTGAGGACTGCAGATGCTGGAGATCAGAGTCAAGAGTGTGGTGCAGGAAAAGCACAACAGGTCAGGCAGCATTCGAGGAGCTGGAGAATTGATGTTCCAGGCAAAAGCCCTTCATTTCCTGCTCCTCAGATGTTACCTGACCTGTTATGCTTTTCCAGCACCACTCTCTCAACTCTGGCAATGCTCAAAGTTACCTTCTGCTGCATTCACCTAGCTTGCATCACTTACAGCAGGTGGATTTTGGTTGAACCAGGTACAGTTAAGGGAATGTGACCTGTAAATATTTGTAGAATAACATAACATATTAAAGAGCACACTCCAACCTTCTCAGATGCTGCGATGGTAGCCTTTGGGGATGAGGAGAAAAGACATCTGGCATCCGTAGATGCCAGAAGCCCTCCAGACTTAAGCTGAAAAGGAAGTGGAAGGAATTAGCCTTGGAGGTTAAAGCCAAGCATTGAGGACCTGGATGCAATGTCACACAAAGTTCAATGCTTTCACACATTAAGTCAAAGTCAGTAAATGCACCTTCAAATGTTATCTCAGCTTAGTAAGGGCTTCAGGATTCTGGAGCAGTTTCACCATTGTGACACAGTGATGTGCATCAATGAATCAGCCTCAATGATGTCACAGCAGATGTCTTTGATAGTCATTAAAAAAAACACTCTCAGTAAAGTCACTTTAGAAAAGCTTTACCCAAAGATCTGTGGGAATTCCTTCAGTCATCTTGGAAAAGGAACATCTTCATCCATTTTATGACTATGTCATGTTTAAAGGTAAACTGAACTTTACATTGAAAACAGCATTTACAATAGTTTTACTACAAACTTTACAACAAAGATTAACTGATGCCTTTAGTCAACTAAGAATACTAAACAAAACAAAATCAGTATAGTTAAAGATCAAAATTCTAATAATATTCATCCAGAGCAAGAAAACAAATTCACAACTTCAAGTGGTTATCAACAATTGTCCATTGCAACAAAATTTAGTTGTACCATTCTTTCCACCAGAAAAATTCAAGCTATCAGAACTGAAGTTCTTAAGAAGAGTCATAACATGCTTAATCCATTAACATTGTTTCTTCTCCCCAATGCTGCCAGACTTGTTGAGTTTCTTCAGCGTTAGACCATAAGACATAGGAGGAAAAAGTAGGCCATTCAGCCACCAAGTCTGCTCTACTATTCAATCATGGCTGATAAGTTTCTCAACTCATTCTCCAGCTTTATGGCCATAATTCTTGATCCCCTTGATTAAGGACATATCTATCTCAGTCTTAAATACACTCAATGACCTGGCCTCCTCTGCCTTCTGTGACAATGAATTCCATAGATTCACCATTCTCTGGCTGAAGAAGTTATTCCTTGTCACCGTTCTAAAAGGTCTTCCCTTTACTCTGAGGCAATGCCCTCAGATCCTAGTCTCTCCTACCAATTCTGTGCCATTTCAGATTTCCAGCATTTTGCTTATTGAAATAAAATAAGTCACTTCTCAGAAATGTTCTACACTCTGAGGTACGCAGCTCTCCTCAGACACTGTTAAGTACATCACATCTCAAAGCAACAAATCAAGTCATTCCCAATCCAATATGTACATTCATGCCTTGGAACAGAATCTTGAAAACATTAATACTATAAGGGAACAAGCTTCTTTGCATGAAGAACAACAATCTATGGATGGATTACTTTTTTTCTCTGAGGGAAAATAACAACTGTATCTGTTGCTCATAATGGAACAGGAGCATAACCACGTCTTAATTCTTATACACTCATACAGTTACATTCACACCAATTCCTTCAGCAAAATCAAATAAATCTTTGAACCCAGCAAAGAAAATGCAAAATCACCAATATTACCTAAAGTATTCCCATTTCAAGTATTTCTGACCTATCTATTGAAATAGATAAATCAAGTCAAAGACTTGGGGAAGAGTGGAAGGGAAAAAGAAAGATTTGTAGTAAATGCAGTAAAAAGTAGGCATCTAAGCAGCTAATGATACTGTTACTCAATTTTGATGAGAAGGGCAAAACCGGCCTAGGGAGGGGTGTTGGTAAGGCCTTCAGTATCCAGAAGCAACCTTGTCACAGAAACATGCACCACTAAACATAGATAGCAGAGCTTGGGTGGAGCTTAGTATACTCAGATAAACCATGACACAATACTACTTCACCATAGACTACAAGTTTAGAGAGTCTTGAGAGCACATAATAATGAATACATGAGGAAGGTAGATTATCCCTTACCTAATGTAACTCTTAGATCAGCGACAAATATATCTTCAATTGTAGGACAATATTTAGTGCTAATGTATGATAAAATATGTTATTTTGAAGTCAAAGCCTGAAGACAGTTATTGGCTTTGCATTTTCCTTGACTCTCTCTGTCTTGAATCCAAGCTCAGTATGATGTTAAACCACATGATAAATGATACTCTACCAATTACGCAACTGTCCTCAGACACTGTTAAGTACATCACATTCCCATCACTCATATTCCAGGCTACTCTAATAATCAGGACTCACACTATATGTTGCACCCCTGTCTTATGGAGTGCTGCAGGCCACACAATACATTCAACTTGTATACATTGTCAGCTGTTCAATACTTACAATCATATCACCCAAACACTATATTGTGTCACAGTCACCAACACAGTTCAATGTCTCTAATAGGATAACTTGACACACAATTGGAGACAGCAAAAAACAATTGATGGGTAATGATCTTGCACATCCTGACCTCATTAGTGGAGACATTCGTGTAAAAACCATCATTAAAGCTATTGGCAACTGCAAAATGATTGAGAATGGGTGTAACTTCATACCTAATCCAGCAGCGCAGATTCTACCTTAACTTCAAAAAACATAGAACATAGAACAATACAGCACAGAACAGGCCCTTCGGGCCACGATGTTGTGCCAAACATTTGTCCTAGCTTAAGCACCATCCATGTACCTATCCAATTGCCGCTTAAAGGTCACCAAAGATTCTGACTCTACCACTCCCACAGGCAGCGCATTCCATGCCCCCACCACTCTCTGGGTAAATAACCCACCCCTGACATCTCCCCTATACCTTCCACCCTTCACCATAAATTTATGTCCCCTTGTAACACTCTGTGCACCCGGGGAAAAAGTTTCTGACTGTCTACTCTATCTATTCCTCTGATCATCTTAAAAACTTCTATCAAGTCACCCCTCATCCTTCGCCGTTCCAACAAGAAAACGCCTAGCACTCTCAACCTATCCTCGTACGACCTATTCTCAATTCCAGGCAACATCCTGGTAAATCTTCTCTGCAAAGCAGAGAAATGACATCCAGTGAGAGTGAGTAGACTGTTGTTGGGATGAGGTGAAGGAGCCTCTTGGCAAAACCACATCGTCTCCAACCTCATCCGTGTTGGCAGATGTCGTTGGTGATGGTGGGGAGGGCTAATGGAGGGGGGGGTGAAGAGGAGGAACTCAAGCGGCTGCTGCCTGCACCTGTCTTCAAAGGGACCACTTTCAAGAAGAGGTGGTGAGCTTTGCACCCAAGAGAGCATCACGAGGAGAGATCAGGGGCTTGTCCACACTTCCACCCACTTCCCCCTTGGCTCAAAGCTGAAGGCACTTGCTGAGATGCAAGTCCCTCAGTGCTGCCAGACTTCAAAATTCCTTTGGAGCTGCTTCTTGGGAGCTTTTTCTGACAGTCAAGTTCCCACCTCAAATCATGCTCTCGTCTGTGCTCAGCAGAAACCAGTTTCCAAGACGGGACCAGTTATCCGCATCAAGTGCAAACACTTACCTGTTCTACCTCAGGAAGGTTGACTTCAACTGTGCCACGTAGTGTTGTGCTGGAAAAGCACAGCCAGTCAGGCAGCAGCCGAGGAGCAGGAGAGTCGATGTTTTGAGCATAAGCTCTTCACCGTGAATGTGATGAAAGGCTTATGCTTGAAACGTCGACTCTCCTGCTCCTCGGATGCTGCCTGACCACAGTACCACACCTTTCCAGCACCACACTTTTTGACTCTGATCTCCAGCATCTGCAGTCCTCAATTTTTCCTTCAACTTGTGCCACCCCTACAACTGCCCAGCTAAGATCAACATAGATGTTGTCTGGAATCTCAGTTCTGTATGATTTCAAGTCCAGTTGCACACATTGGAGTCTCCTCTGGGACAGAAAAGACCTGTTCAAAGAGGATAGGTCTTACCCGAGCTGGAAAGGGACCCATATCTTAGCAGGGAGCTTTGCTCGTTCCACCCAAAGAGACTTTATACAGATAGAGAGGAGAGTGGAGGAATTACAAGTCATGGCGTAAATAGAAAGGTTGGTGGGGAAGGTTCTGAATGTGAAGAGAGCACACCAATTAGAAAAGAAAGAAAAGAGAGAATCAGGGTACATTGTAACTCTGAAGAACGAAATTGCATTTATTTCAGTGCAAGGGGTCTTCCAGATAAGGCTGATAAACTCAGAGTGTGTTTAAGTACATGGGATTGGGATTTCAGAGCTTTTACAGAAACTTGGCTGAAACATGAACAGGACTGACAGCTCACTGTTCTGGGGTTTAGATTGTAGGGAGGATATTTTCCCAGGTTGGGGAGTTTAAAACCAGAGGACACAGTCTGAGGACAGGTTGTTAGGCCATTGAGGATTAAGATGAGGAAATATTTCTTCATGCAGAGGCTGGTCAGTCTGTGAAGTGTGTGACCACAAGAAGCTGTGGATTCCAAGTTGCTGATTATATTCAAGAAAGAGATGGATTTTTATGTTTAAGAGACAATGAATTGAATTGAATTTATTGTCACATGTACCGGGACACAGTGGAAAGCTTTGTCTTGTGAGCAATACAAGCAGATCACATAGTTATCACACAATGACTATGTGAAACGGAAGAACAGGCTGGAAGGACTGAATGGCCTATTTTTGCCCCAAGTTTCACCAATACAGAGCTCTGGACAGCCAATTCAGTCCTTCAGAAGTGCGGTCACATTGTAGTGTTGGGAAGTGTAGCAGTAAATTCAGGACGTCTCAAAATACTCCATAGCCAATTAATGAATTTTCAAATCTCACAACAATTGTCATATCAAAGGCTATAAATGTCAATTTGTTTCAAACTATGTACTGTATTTACCAGAATGGTTCTAAAGTGATTTGTTTTTATTCATTGAGTATAAGGATAGGCAGGTTATGCTGCAGCTTTACAGAACTTTCATTAGGCCACACTGGGAATATTGCGTACAGTTCTGGTCACCACATTCTCAGAAGAAGGGTGAATCTTTGGGGAGGGAACAGAAAAGGTTTACCAGGATGTTGCCTGATATGGGGGATTTTAGCTGTGAGGAAAGGTTGAATAGAGTTGATTTGTTTTCACTGGAATGCAGGAAGCCGATGGGCGACCTGGTCAAACTTTATAAGATTGTGAATGGCATGGATAGAGTGGAAAGTATGAGGCTTTTTCTCAAGGTCGAAGGGTCAATTGCTAGGGGACACGAGTTCAAGGTGTGCGAGGGCATAAGTTTAAAGCAGATGTGTGAGGTATGTTTTTCACACAAAGGTGGGTGAGTGCCTGGACCAGGCTGCCAGAGGAGATGGTGGAAACACACACTATAGCAGCATTCAAGAAGCATCTAGACCAGTACATGAATAGGTAGGGGATATAGGGAAATGGATCCCATGAGTGAAGACAGTTTTAGAATGGAAGGGCAAAATGTGTCAGTGCAGGCTTAGAAGGTCTCAGAGCCTGTTCCTGTGCTGTATTGTTCTTTGTTCTTAATTCACGCACAGAAAGATCCCACAACCAGCCGTGAAACAAATGAGAAGACAATTTGTTCTGATCTTGCGATATTTGATACTGGCTCATACAATGCAGATGATATCAAATGCTGTCTGTCTCTTTCCCCTAATCTTACTGAAACATCTGTAACCAGGAACCTCCAACAACCATTCCTTTTCCTCTTCTATCCACGTTTCCATGATGTCCTTCAACTTTCACTCTCTTCCAAATTACAAACTACAAATTGTATAAATATGCACCTCTTATGCTCTCTCACACCTCCACAACCTCACTCTTATGCCTCTCTCTGGTCACATACTCAAGAACTGCAGCCTGATGAAATAGTTGCAGGGCAGGATAAAAACAGTGACAAAGACACAGCATTATCACTCAATTTCCACAGTCACAGGTCCCTGATCTAAAACTGACACTTACAATAACTCATAGGCAGGATCTCTAGGCAGTGAGAAAACAGGCATGAATGACCTGAAACCACATCAGGGAGTGAAGACAATACAAGCGCCAATTTACACAGTCACTGCTGGGTTCTGCTGCATCGGATTCAGTTGAGACCTTTGTTTGGATTGAACAGCTTAGAGAAGAATACTGAAGAATGCTCGACAGGTATACCCAAAAGTCAAATGCAATAGTTAGAAGCATGGATGATGGCAGTGCTACCTTGGCAAAGGCCTTGTCTAGAATTTACATCCCATCCTTTGCATACCTACATCTGCATATATTTGCATGCATGCAGACCCAAAATCTAATGAATAATGAATAGTGTCTCAGCTGAACAGAGTTAAGCACAAACAGCAGTTGCTCAAACATCAGCCAACGTTGCTGTGGCTTACAGAGCTCAATGGGGCTTGCAGACTCTCATTTCAGTTCAGCAATACTCCTCCAGCCCATTTTTTAGATAGCAGAATGTCCATTCTCTTCCATTCTTGCCACTGTTCTGACGCCTTCACTGTTGCTTCTCAGCCTCCCAGTGAAGTCTGCTGCAGCCAGGACAAAATGTTACAGTCTGAAACCAATCCTTCCAGGCTCAGAGTTGCTTGGCGTTGTCTTGCAAAGCCAACCAAGGTCTTCTCCAATGAAAATCACAGACCTTTAATTGTTAAGTGCTACCATGGAGATAGCACTGCGACAGGCAAAGGCATACAGAAAACAGGTACTAAAGCTATGCATGAAATTGAATAGTTGACTTTTGTTAATAATTGAAAACTTTATTTATATATTTGGCTTGTGAAGTTTATTTTGTGGTGGTTTTTATTATTGCATTGTTGTCACGTAGATACGCTGGTGCTCAGTGACAGATGGAAGATAAGGTGTGTGACTGTTGATGAATGTAGAATAGTTGTGGAAGAATAATTTACTGATACGTTCACAGAAAGCTCAAGAATAGAGGGGCCTTCTTCTTTCCTCTTCCTTTTCATCTTATAGCTGGTGTCCAAGAATACCACATGATGAGAAATTTGCAAAGTTTCAGCAGACCACCATAAATCTTGAATTCTGGCTATTGAGTACTCCAGAACCATCTAAACATATCTAGGCAAGGAAACCATTGCAATGGGGTGCCAATAATCTGTTCAATCACATTTTGAGTGGGAGCATAGCTTTTATTATAGGCATGATACCCATGTTAGTTGTTCAATAGGACCATGAGCTAAATTGTCAACAGGTACCTCTTGTTGCCCAGTAGACTTCAATTAGCTTATCATGATAGCTTTAATGCATTTGGCATTGAGAACTGGAACATTGTGACTGTTGCTAGGATACTGGGCACTGGGCATGATTCATTGCCTATTATCATGGGCCAACTGAACATTGACAGAATAGACTCACTTTTGATTCTGGTACATGGCATGGTCGACATACAGGCACTCAAGAACCAAGATGCATAGGTCAATTCACCATTCACTGTGTCAAAATCTACAATACCCCAAAAACCACACGCTTCCCCCTACAAGTACATGGTAAGAGAAAATGAATATTAGTTATCCATTTTGACAAAAAGAAAATCGATGTTTTGGCATAGGCAACATCAAAATGGCAAAAAGATGTTGCAAATATCTCCAACTCCAGCCTGAGCTGGAGCCAGATGCATCAATTTAATTGCAGTTATCACCATGACATCTATGAGCAATGTCATACTGGACTTGACCTGAGGTTGTGGCTGGACTAGCTGCCAGAATGCTCACTGAAGCACAGACATCTCACACATTGTTGCTCACTGACTCACATCAGAGAATTGCTCCTTAAATGTCCTGGATGCTGATGGCCTTCATCTGAGAGCTTTTCTCCCTCTCTTCCTCCTTTCTCTACAGCATCTTATCCTGATTAACATGATTAACATTTTCCATTCCATGCCTATTCTAAGGAGAAATTATTTTAATTCATGCATTGTCAGGTATCGTCTGATTTGTAAAGAGGCCTTGAAGAGTACTTCACCTGGCACACTACTCCCAGGAGTATTTGCAACTAAAGAAAGTAATTATAAAAAAAGATCAAACGCATATCAAATTACACAAACTGCCAAAACAAGAATCAACTAGGAAGTTAACATAAGTTATTTGAGGACTTGTTTATATCCCACAGTTGACGGGTTGGTGAGCAGGGATGTGGGAGAGGGGTCATTCCTGCTAGATATTCATTTGTACAAGGTTATAAGACAGAAGTAGCTAGAGCACCAAAATGCCTCTGCTGTTGCCAAATCAGCATTGCCTGCAAATTTAGATCAACTGCCTATGTTCATACCCTCAAAAATGGGACTTCACAAGCGATTCCTTCCACTCCTACACATGGACACACATTAGAATTCGAAAGGCAGGCAGAGGGCCCAGTCCTGAAGCATTACCACTAATATCTCTTCACAGATGCTGCCATCTATGAAAGTGACTAACACACATCTTGGGAAACTCAAGAAGTACCATTTGCAAAAAGGCATTGCTCAGGTAAAATGAAGTCAAGTGGACTGAAACTTGTAAGTACCAATATATACTGCTGGGCCAAATGGTCATTTTGTGTACAGTAAATAAGTTGTGCCATTAAAGTTTTTAATTGGATAATTCCTCTCACTGTTATCCAAACTTGAGGCTCTTTTGAATTACTACAGAATAAATTGTTCTTATGTTTAGTAATTAAGTGAGTGCTTTCTTTGGTACCAATGTCCATTCAAATGTTCTGTTTTTTGTTCATGTAATTAGACTGCCTGCTGTTAGTGGGAAAGAAAACTGCCTCCGGCCTTTATTTAATTAATTAGTCAATCTTTCCAACTGCTTTTTAAATGAACTTACTTGTGCCTAATGGCATACATCTGCAGCGGAACTGGTTTCTCCACCACAAAGTATTTCTTTCAGAAAGTAATCTGTTTTAGAATTATTTATCTTCTGCTGATTTGTTTATTTGCCAGAAAATAAATAAGTCTCTTCCTGCCCTTGCCCTTTATTATTTAAAATATGCATGATGCTAGTTTTTAATTTGTTTCTTCTCTGTTGAGAATGTCAGTGCATGCTGGTTCAATGAAATCAGAAGTATGAAAAGTGAAACGTGTAAAGGAAAATGTTTTCTAAGTTGTTTTGAAAATCGCCTGCTGAGGATGGGTTTGGGGACATTACAAGTTTTAAAGCCGTATTTTTTAAAATGGATTCCACAGTTTAAGATGGTGGACATCATGTGACTTTCACATTATCAACTCCAGACACAATCTGAAATTCATATAAATACCTCAGCAATATGGCTTTTCTCCCTCTCTTCCTCCTTTCTCTACAGCATCTTACCCTGATTAAGATGATTAACATTTTCCATTCCATGCCTATTCTAAGGAGAATGCGTATTAATTCATGCATTGTCAGATATCATCTGATTTGTAAAGATGCCTTGAAGAGTACTTCACCTACTACTCCCACAAATAGTGTGATCAGAGCTACTTGAGAAGTTCACACACCTTGTTGTTTAAGGTTGGGCAAAACCCCCAAATAATGCAAACTCACCTTCCTGTTTCATAAGGAATATAACAGAAAATCAAGTCTTTATTTGTGACAATTCAAAGTAAGTAGTCACTCTGAACTTGTTATTATGTCATAATGATTTTTCCAGACAGAATGAGTTGCCCTCAGAAATATTAACTTTGTAGGTGTGTGATGGAAACTAGTTTTGGGAATTGAAGCTTATTTGCACCTGGAAACAAAGGAGAAAGGGTGGAACCATTAGAAATGATAACAATCTTCAGCAAGAAGTCAGCTACAAGCAATCATGCAACCAAAGTACTGTTGAATTTTTTCAGGTTTAGATTTTATTGTCATGTGTACTCAAGTACAGAAGTATAGATGTACAGTGAAAAGTACACAATGCCACAATTCTCAGCATCATCGTAGGTACAAAGGTAGCTAGATACAAAATCTTGGGTATAATGTAGAAAAATAAAGAAATAAAGTTAAAAGTTAAACATCACAGTCCTTCTTAGTATTAAGTAGAGAAGTAAAGAGGTAGAGTTAAAAGTTTGGCAATCTTTCTTAACTGCTTAGCCATGCTGAGCTCACACTCGCGACAAGAGCTCAATCTTCTCTGCCTTGGCCCGCTCTCCGGGAGACTTTGAGCTGCCTGTGCTCACTGCCACTGCCACAGATGCCAGGCGACCTACCTCAATGCTGCAGTGGGCTTGCTGTTCCCGCATTGGGCTTGACCTCTGACCATCTAAGTCCTGATTCAGGCCCCCAGCCACTGCCACACCCCAGACCTGACAAAGCTGTGATGCCATTGCTGCCACTTCCTCCACTACTGAACTCTCTCCTGAAAGTAAGTTTAATCTCCCCCTACTCGCTGCTGCCAAAGATAGCAGGAGACCTGGGGCCTCCTGTTCTCACCACTGCCTCAGGCTGCCTTCTTTTGTCGTCACCACCGCAGAACCCGGAGGAACCTCTCTCACCACCACACTCTGGGCTCGCTCTCTCCCTGCTCTGATCCCCTCTGCAGAAACTCACTCTCCATGGAAGGTAAGTAGATTAAAGTACAAAAAGAAAATAATGAAAGAAGAAAAAGAGTAAAAGTGAAGGGAGCAGATGAGCTCTGGGCAGAAGTCTTCATGCTGCACCAAACCATCTTGATAGACATCTGATCTGTCTTAAAACTCACCTTAAATCCATTTCCAAGCTGATCAACTACAAGAACCATCACGGTGATGGAGAAATCTGCATTTTTAAAACCATTACTTTAACCAAAGTATCATCAAACCTGTATCAAAATACAAATTATATTCTATTTAATTTTATAATACCTATTTTATCTTCATTCATATCCAGTTTGTGCGATGTTGCAGTAATTTAAGGATAAGCACGTTGAAAAAGCTAACATTCTTTATTTTATTTCTCAAAGGCTTGCAACTGAATTCTATTAATTGGGACAAATACTGTACCACAAAGAGGTACAAAAAGACAACATTTTCTATACAGAGGCACCTTGATTATCCGGCATTCGATTATCTGAATTTCAGATTATCCAGCAAGATCACAAGGTCCTGATGCTTGGCTAAACTGTGTTATCCGACATTCAATTATTCGAACATTCGATTATCTGAACATTTGATTATCCGAACATTCGATTATCTGACAAAATATTCCCTGCCCATGTCATTCGGAGAATTGATGTTCCTTTGTATAGTCATCATGGACTTGAAGGTAACACATACATTCTGACCATCACAAAATGCTTTCAGACAATCAAAATTTGTTAATTCTTCTGTATCTGGCAGAAAACAACTACCGCCAATTTCTCTCCAAGGCACTTATCATCCTGATTTGGAACTATTTTACCATTCCTTCTTTGTTGCTGAATCAAAATCCTGGAGCTGTCTCACTATTAGACACTATACCAAATCCTGAAGAAGGGCCTGTGCCCGAAACGTTGAATCTCCTGTTCCCTGGATGCTGCCTGACCTGCTGTGCTGTTCCAGCAATAAAGTTTCAACTATACCAAATCCATCTATACCAAATGGATAGCCATGGTTTTGATAAGACAGCCCACTACCAAATTCTTGAGGGCAACTAGGAATAGGAAATATGTTCTGGCCCAGCCAGTGAATCCAACATCCGCTGAAAGATTGAAGACCTATTTTGATTTCTTTAAAAATTGAAACGATTAATCCTACTCTTGAATTTGGTTTAACAAGACTATTAATTAGCAAAACTGGGAGCCATTTTAAGAAGTGCTACAAATTATTTTATTTTCAATTATCTAATGCTTCAATTCAGAGAAAAGATCAGTTTCAGAGCTGTTTGTCCAGTTCATTTGACTCAGCAATCATGGTCTCAGTCACAATTTGAATATAAAGCATTTACGTTCTCCTCCAGGAGTGCAACATGACTGCAGAGTGAACCATCCACAAAATGCACCTCAGCACTTTACCAACACTTAATTGATGGCAGCTCTCACACTGATTTACCTCTCCTAACCAGAAAGACAAGGGCAGAAAGTGCCTGTCAATGCCGCCGTTCCCAAATTCTCCTCAAGGCACACATCAGCCAGACTTAAATATATTGCTGTTCTTTCATTGCTGGATCAAAATCCTGAAACTCCATTTACTCCAGCAATATACTCCAGCAATGTACTGTAGCAATGTATGGGTGCTCTCAACACAAAGACTGCAACATCTCAAGAAGGTGACTGAGTATTAACTTCTCGAGTACAAGTTGAGATGGGCAATGAATGCTGGCTCTGACAGTGCTGCTAATATCTTGTGAATGGTCAAAAAATGAACGAAATATCATACAAGCAAACAATTTACTTCATGTGTCAAGTTGGAGGCATTGATAATCTAATTCAAAAGCTGTTACAATGTTTTTCACTACTCTGTTACAATCTATGTTTGAATTCAGCAAGGTAGGTCTGAGCTTCTATTTATTTAGTTCCAGAATTCATAAAAATGATGATCCGAAGTTTAACAGGTAGATGATACACTGATTCAGATGTTGCTATACAAACAATGAGGTCATGGTATACACCAATATTAATCCATAAAGAAAACAGCAATTTGTGGCAAGGAAGAAATGCAGAGGATTTATAAATCACACATTTCTGCACAATAGTCTAATCATTAGAATTAGCCTCATGGCTGTCAAAAATTCCTGCATGCGCTCAAAAAATGAGATAAACTCAATGCAATAAGTTAGGTTGCAATTTCACGGGTGTATGGAACATCTTAATGGGGTAATTTATGTTGCCACCGGCTTTCTACTTGGAAATAAGTCAGCAATTAATGATAATTCCTTTGCACATGTCACATAGCATGCCAGAAGGATGCAAGTTAAACTGGGGAAATTATAAAAGGAAGTAAATCCTTCACAGGAAAAACATTCATTAGAGAATGCAACTAAATGGTAGAACTGAAATGAAACAGAACACAGACTGTAAAGTGCTTTCCTGGATGTGAATGTTCCTGATGAACAATACACAGACCATGTATTTGCTGACAAGGCTGGACATGTTTCTGACCAGCATCAAGGAAATTCACATTTGAAATATCATGAATTTCATTGTAACATATAACCCGAGTCTGCAGCAGGCTCCTTCTGTTCTCAAATTTCATAAATTAAAAAAGGAAAAAAAATTCTTCATATATATGTGTGTGTGTGTAAAGTTCTATTAGCAAAAGACTTAATGTCCTAGATACCAGTAATTGAAATTTTAGTGAAGGTCGTTTCATCAAGAAATACAAAGTGAGACACTGAAAAGGATAACACCTTTTAATCATTCAAAGACATCACAGAAGAATGATCAATTCTGATGAAGAAATGTTTTCACCCAACAGATGCTGCCAGATCTATTGAGTTTCTCCAGCGATTCCTGCTTTTGTTGCAGAAAGATATTATTGTTTCATAGTGCAGTTGAGTCATCTAAATCTGACAAGGAAGAGATGCCCTTCTGTAACGGTTATTGGTGAACCAAATTCACTGAACATATGAAATTAGAGGAGACATGCATTTGAAGTTTGTGGATGTGGTTGGCAGGAGGGGGCTTGCCAAGATTTTCACTTGGCACTTTTTGATTACAAATACTTTAGCCATTTCCTTTGTCTCACTGTGATTGAGAATGGGAATGTTCAAGGTATATCCACTTATTATTTGTGCTTTTGTACACCAACATTTTCTGATGGAGGTGGGATGTACTTGTTAAAGTATCCAGTTTAGTCATTTTCTGTGTGGCTTTCAGTGTTTAGCAGATGGCCACATAGCTTCACTAGGTTAGAATCTCATTTTATCATATGGCTGATTCTATTCCAGGTATGTCATCCTACATTTCCAATTGAATCAAGATCAGTAGAAGGAATAGTTGGCCTAGTTTAACTTAAAACCATGAAAACCTTTGGGACATGGAGTTAATATTGAGGTCTACCTTGAAATTGCTTATCCAACCATATATGCCACTATCCCTACATTTCTGATCATTCAATCCTGTTGGTATTAAAGGATATTCTAATACTTTGACAATTTCTCGATCTTGACTACTTTAGTCTGTTGCATAATAAGCCAATGAGTCAATTCTTTCAACTTTGAGTATCTTGAGATTTGCGATGAGAAATTTGCTAGTCTTTGAACATGCTGTTTAAACCTTGTCACAGTGTCTAAGTTGTTCCTGATTGGTCTTCTTGTTATTTCTATTATTTTCATAGTTCTTCTCTTCCAATGAATGGCTTTCCAAACCACCTCTTGAGTGGATTGTATAATGTGGAACTAGAATCATCTAAATCTGACAAGGAAGGGCTGCCCTTCTGTAACGGATATTGGTGAACCAAATTAACTTTTACAACAATGCAATGGTCATTGTGTCAACACATAAATAATCACGTTTGTCCTGACCTTCATTAGTGATTTATTGCTTATCCATTGACATGTTTGTTATATTGCTATATTGATATATTACATATACTGCATTATATATTAATCCACAGATGATCATCATTCCTGTATTATTATATAATACCTTTTACATATTTAGGGTATCTCCAAATGCCTCACTGTCAATACTATAAGTATGTACATTTTATATGTATATGTAATATTACATCAGAAAATAAGATCATGAATTTATGTACATCAGTATCAACAAAGCTTACATCAGTCTGTGAGTTAGCTGCTTCTAAACAGATGAATCTATCTTGGTAAGGTTTTTTAAAGATAACTTTAAAGCACTCTGCCATTCTTCAAATACTACTAGGGAATTTCTTTCATTAACTTGGAAAAAGGGACAACAAAGCAACACAATGAAAAACACTGCACTGAAGTGAGAACTTACATCATACAGTTTAATGACTATGAAGAGTTTGAGATATTCTGACTTAGTGAAAGAATCTTGACAAGTGGAAGTTTGTTCTTTACTTCCTTTGTACCCAAGATTCTAAAGTGATGCTGGAACTAGCTGTTTTCGTACAAGGAGGTTATAGTGCTATTACTGAAACAAAATTATACATGTAAAATTCATTGTTGTGACTAGGCTAGATTTAGGATGCATAGGATGGGGAAGGAAACTACAGGAGATGGGCACAATTAAAATGTAAAGCTTATTCAAGGAACAGCTACTGTGTGTCCTTGATAGGTAAGTACCTGTCAGGCAGGAAGGAAGTGGTTGAGCAAGTGAGCCGTGGTTTATAAGGAAGTTGAATCTCTTGCCAAGAGGAAGAAGAAGGCTTATTTTAGGATGAGACGTGAAGGCTCAGTTAGGGTGCTTGAGAGTTACAAGTTAGCCAGCAAGGACCTAAAGAGAGAGCTAAGAAGAGCCAGGAGGGGACATGGGAAGTTGTTGGCAGATACGATTAAGGAAAAACCTAAAGCTTTCTACGGGTATATCAGGAATAAAAGAATGACGAGAGAAAGATTAGGGCCAATCAAAGATCGAAGTGGGAAGTTGTGCATGGGGTCCGAGGAGATGGGGAAGCGCTTAATGAATATTTTTCATCAGTATTCACACTGGAAAAAGACAATGTTGTCACGGATAATACTGAGATACAGGCTACTAGACAAGACAGGATTGAGGTTCACAAGGAGGAGGGGTTAGCAATTCTGGGAAGTGTAAAACTAGAAAAGTCCCCTGGGCCAGATGGGATTTATTCTAGGATTCTCTGGGAAGCCAGAGAGGAGATTGCAGAGCCTTTGGCTTTGATCTTTATGCCATCATTGTCTACAGGAATAGTGCCAGAAGACTGGAGGATAGCAAATGTTGTCCCCATGTTTCAGAAGGTGAGTAGAGACAACTCTGGTAATTATAGACCAGTGAACCTTACTTCAGTCATGGGTGAAGTGTTGGAAATAGTTATCAGGAATAGGATTTATAATCATCTAAAGAGGAATAAGTTGATTAGGGATAGACATCACGGTTTTGTCAAGGGTAGGTTGTGCCTCACAAACCTTATTGAGTTCTTTGAGATCATGACCAAACAACTAAATGAGGGTAAAGTGTAAATGGATTTCTGTAAGGCATTTGACAAGGTTCCCCATGGTAGGCTATTACACAAAATACGGAGGCATGGAATTGAGGGTGATTTAGTGGTTTGGATCAGAAATTGGCTAGCTGAAACAATACAGAGAGTGGTGGTTGATGGGAGATGTTCATCCTGGAGTTCAGTTTCTAGTGGTGTACCGCAAGGATCTATTTTAGGGCCACAGTGTTTTTCATTTTTATAAATGACCTAGATGAGGGTGTAGAAGGTTGGGTTAGTAAATTTGCCCCAACTTTAAGGGTATTTAAATGGTCATTAGATAGACATATGGATGAAAATGGTTTAATGTAGGATAATGTAGGCTTCAGATTGGTTCCACAGGTCGGCACAATATCGAGGGCTGAAGGGCCTATACTGAGCTGTAATGTTCTATGTTCTATATTCCAAGATGCAAACTGGTAACAATAAAGAATACATTTCATTTCACCAGTTGCAAAATAAAAAGTGTTGGCGTTTGTATCAACATTTGCACCATTTCCTTGCTTTGTCAAAAACCGCATCATGATTAGTGAGACAGTGTGCAAATCTTCTGAAGGATGATTACTTCATGAAGGAAATATTTGATGGAATTCATTTATTTTGTCAGGAAGTGTTAAATCATTTAGTTACTGTTAAGAATGGCATGACCGTGCAAATGTAAAAATGTGCTTTGATACAATTTACCAAAAATTGTTTCCTGAGAAAACCTCCAGTGGATAATGTGTCAGTTTGAATTGGAACATTTGTTGGTGTTTTAAAACATTTCAGTGCAATTAGCTTTCATTTAATTCATTGATGTGCCTTAAGAGGGCAGTGTTTTTAACCTAGCCATTCAGCACTGATGACCACACACGCATAGCACTTAATTACATCTGACAGTAAATACATAACCTCTTCAGTCATTTATCTCCCCAATGCTTATAGAATAATGTGGTGGGAGTCAGAATGATTCATGTCTGATCAGTACAGCTGCTGCATGATAGCTAAACTAATAAAGTGTCATGATGTGAGAGAGGTGGTTTTCATTAACGATTTAAGCAGGCGAATGGGACCAGATTAGAGCCAAATTATGCTTTGGTTACCAATTAATCTATTGGCAGTGCACATTGGACCTACTTTGAAGCAAACATTTATTTAAGTAGTTAATGCACATATTGCTGCAAGACAGTAATATGACTGAGACTAGAAAATTGTGATGCTGTAAAATTAAATGCAGCATAATGAAAGCCCAAGTTCAAGCAGTGCTAGCTCAAATTTTGGGTCTGTAGATAATACCTCCAACCTAATTCATGCAGGAGCCTGATTATTAAATATATGAAAGCGATTGGTTTGGATGAAATAATATTCTGCATATACAATGAAGGCTAATTTAAATTAAGAATATAACATTTCATTTGAAAATTTTAGTTAATTTCTGAATTGCTAATTATAAGTGCATAATACTTGTCTGAAGATCAACCAGAAATGTTGTTGCATACATATGTAAATTATTGGAGGAAATAGGTTATACAGTAAGGTTTATATTTACTGCTCCAATTAATTTACACAACATGCATTTCAGAATAAACTAAGACAGACCAATTCAGGAAGTTTAAAATATTGCCTCTGCGCATATTCCAACAAACAACTCATGGTTCACATTCCAAATTAAGAGGTGAGTTGAACCTGTATCCATGATTATGATTCCTCTCAATTCTGTGGAAGATAATCAAAAGAGGATGTAGATCAAAATGTGAGAAGAGTGAAGAAGAGTTCTTGAACAGGAAATTGAGAAGAGGAGCAAAAAGAGTGATTAGTTATGGGGAATGGGAAGTTTGGGATCTTGATTCTCAAGAGAGGAAATTGCAGTACCGTTGGCAATGATCTTCTCGTCTTCACTGGCAACGGGGGTGGTACCAGGGGACTGGAGAGTAGCGAATGTTGTGCCCCTGTTCAAAAAAGGGAATAGGGATAACCCCGGGAATTACAGGCCTGTTAGTCTTACTTCTGTGGTAGGCAAAGTAATGGAAAGGGTACTGAGGGATAGGATTTATGAGTATCTGGAAAGACACTGCTTGATTAGGGACAGCCAGCACGGATTTGTGAAGGGTAGGTCTTGCCTTACAAGTCTTATTGAATTCTTCAAGGAGGTGACCAAGCATGTGGATGAGGGAAGAGCAGTGGATGTAGTGTACATGGATTTTAGTAAGGCATTTGATAAGGTTCCCCATGGTAGGCTTATACGGAAAGTCAGGAGGCATGGGATAGAGGGAAATTTGGCCAATAGGATAGAAAACTGGCTAACCGGTCGAAGGCAGAGAGTGGTGGGAGATGGTAAATATTCAGCCTGGAGCCCAGTTACAAGTCGAGTTCCGCAGGGATCAGTTCT